>NC_057798.1:380685944-380688209 GCF_018294505.1 Triticum aestivum
CGCGCCCGCAACGTCCGCCGGCTCCCTCCGGTCGCCGCCCCACCGTCGTGCCTCCACGCCTCCGTCGCCTCTCCTCCAGCCAGATCTAGCCGCGGGAGGTCCGGATCCGGCAAGCCCGGCTCCCTCCGTCGCCTCTCTGGTCACCTTCCTCAACTCCGGCAAAGATTCCGGCGAGTTGACTTTTCCCCCTCGAGGTCCTTTTTCCACTGTCCCGAAATATTTTGCATTACGATCCCCTATTCATCGCATCGTAACTTCATGCATGCTGCTCCGTTTTGGGCGTGTAGCATACCGAATTGTTCGTCTCGAAGAGTAAATCATTTCATCTCATTGCATCATTTTCATTTGAGCTCATATTGATGCCCGAAATGCTGTTGGAGGAGTTCTTCATAATGTTAGTTTCAGATTCTTATCAGAACATGCACTTTTGTCATTTTTGCCATGATTGATGTGTGCATCTTATGAACTTGAGCCCTACATGTGAGCTGAACTATGCCATGTCTTCTTTGCAGAGGTACTTGCCATGTATTTTTGTGATCAATGTGGTGACTAGCACAAGCATGCAAACTGGGCTTCGTGATATTGCTGATTTTAGCCTCTGTTCTACTGTTATTTTCATGCCATGTAAACATGATGCTACAGATAGATCCATGCATAATTTGAGATACTTCAGTAAGGATGTTTTGAACATATGGTTATGCTCTATCCATCCATGCCCCTGGTTGCAATTATGGAGCAGTCTAGCATGTCATTTTCGTGCTCTACTTTTGCTTCAAAATGTTTCCTGGCAGATTGTTTACATGTTATTCAATTTTGCCAAGGTTGTTGTAGTTGATCCGTGTATGCTACGATGTTTTTCTTGCCATGTATAGCTTCTATGTCATGTCTTCTTGATGGATGTATGCTTAGTTTATCATGAAATGCTCAATAGTGAGTGCATCGAGCTCACGAAGGTGCCTTCGTAATTCTGTCAATGCCATGCTCTGTTTGCTGAATCTGTTAACGAAACTTGCTATGTTCACATGGGTGCCATCATATTTTCTGATCCTTTTTGGCTTATGGTCAGTAAGGGACTTTTGATCTATGCTTTGAGTAGATTCATTCCATGCCTTGTTTTGCTATTATAGGTTCCTGTAGCATGTTGATAACTTGCTCTGAACATTGTTTCGTGATGCTGTTTATGCCATGTCCAACCTGATATTTTTTGCACTATCACCATGCTTGTTTGAACCTGTTATGATGTGATTTAGCCGTAGCTCAGTCTTCCTCTTTTGTTAAGCATCTCCTGTAGATCACTGCCATATGCTTTGTTTTTATGTTAGGGTGCTGTATCATAGTTTCTTGTTGCATGCTAAGTAGCATCGTGCTATTAATCGCAGATTTGTGTCATTCTTGTTTTGCTTGCCATTTGCAAATCGTGCATCCGTTTCCGGTGATCCTTATATCGATTTCAACTGAAATCATCTCATCTTTCCAGCGGCATACTTGGTTTGCCAAGTTGATGCTTTGTTAATCCTTTTTCCTCCCGGAGCACGCATACGCATAGCATATCACATCTCGCATATCATGACATGTATTGCATCATGTTGCTTGTGCATTGCACCGTGATTTATTGTGGTTCCTTTGCTTGTGTTCTTGCTTTGGGTAGAGCCGGGAGACGAGTACGTGCATGAGGAACCTGTTGAGTACGCTAACGAGGATCAAGCCTTCGACAACTCTGAGAACCTTGCAGGCAAGATGGCCATACCTTCGATATCACTTCTATCTTTGCTTGCTAGTACTCGCTGTATCGCTATGTTAGCTCTACCTGCCACTGTTTGTCATGCCTCCCTATTGCCATGTCAAACCTCTAACCATCTTGTCCTAGCAAACCGTTGTTTGGCTATGTCACCGCTTTTGCTCAGCCCCTCTTATAGCGTTGCTAGTTGCAGGTGAAGATGAAGTTTGTTCCTGGTCGGAACATGGATATTTTGGGATATCACATTATCTCCTGTTTAATTAATGCACCTTATATACTTGGTAAAGGGTGGAAGGCTCGGCCTTATGCCTGGTGACTTGTTCCACTCTTGCCGCCCTAGTTTCCATCATACCGGTGTTATGTTCCTTGATTTTGCGTTCTTTACACGGTTGGGTGATTTATGGGACCCCCTTGACAGTTCGCTTTGAATAAAACTCCTCCAGCAAGGCCCAACCTTGGGTTTACCATTTGCCACCTAAGACTTTTTCCCTTGGGTTTTCGCGAGCCCAAGGGTCATCTTTATTTTA
>NC_057798.1:380688516-380774680 GCF_018294505.1 Triticum aestivum
TATCTGGTGTGCCCTGAGAACGAGATATGTGCAGCTCCTATCAGGATTTTTTGGCACATCGGGCGGCTTTGCTGGTCTTGTTTTACCATTGTCAAAATGTCTTGCGAACCGGGATTCCGAGACTGATCGGGTCTTCCCGGGAGAAGGTATATCCTTCGTTGACCGTGAGAGCTTGTGATGGGCTGAGTTGGGACACCCCTGCAGGGTATATTATCTTTCGAAAGTCGTGCCCGCGGTTATGAGGCAGATGGGAATTTGTTAATGTCCGGTTGTAGATAACTTGACACTTGACTTCATTAAAATGCATCAACCGTGTGTGTAGCCATGATGGTCTCTTCTCGGCGGAGTCCGGGAAGTGAACACGGTTTGAGTTATGCTTGACGTAAGTAGTTTCAGGATCACTTCTTGATCACTTCTAGCTTCTCGACCGATGTGTTGCTTCTCTTCTCGCTCTCACTTGCGTATGTTAGCCACCATATATGCTTAGTGCTTGCTGCAGCTCCACCATATTACCCTTTTTCCTACCTATGAGCTTAAATAGTCTTGATCTCGCGGGTGTGAGATTGCTGAGTCCTCGTGACTCACAGATTCTACCAAAACATATGCAGGTGCCGAGGATACCAGCGCAGATGGCGCAACCGAGCTCAAGTGGGAGTTTGACGAGGACCTTGGCCGTTACTATGTTTCGTTTCCAGATGATCAGTAGAGGAGCCCAGTCGGGACGATCGGGGATCTAGCATTTGGGGTTGTCTTCTTTTCATTTGAATTTGACCGTAGCCGGTCTATGAGTGTATTTGAATGATGTATGATCTTATTTATGTATTGTGTGAAGTGGCGATTGTAAGCCAACTCTCTTTATCCCATTCTTGTTGACTACACGGGATTGTGTGAAGATGACCCTTCTTGCGACAAAACCACCATGCGGTTATGCCTCTAAGTCGTGCTTCGACACGTGGGAGATATAGCCGCATCATGGGTGTTACAATCTCGGTCTCACCGAGATGGGATTGCAAACTCTCTGTTTCCCTTCGTAACATTTCGGTCCCACTGAGATGAGCGAATCGGTCCCATCGAGTTTGCCTGGCCAACTCTCTGGTTAGCTTATTACCAAAGTCGGTCCCACCGTGTTTGTGTAATCGGTCCAACCGAGATTATGTTATGCCCTAACCCTAACAAAATCGGTTCCACCGAGTTGACGTGCCGGTCCCACCGAAATGCCTAACAGTCACATTATAAACTGAATCGGTCCGACCGAGTTTTCTGATTCGGTCCCACCGAGTTTGGTAAATTGTGTGTAACGGTTAGATTTTTTGTGGAGGCAATATATACCCCTCCACCCTCTCCTCATTCGTGAGGGAAGCCATCAGAACATGCCTACACTTCCAGCATTCATTTTTTGAGAGAGAAGCACCTAGTTATGTGTTCAGGCCAAGATATTCCAATCCAACCATACGAATCTTGATCTCTAGCCTTCCCCAAGTTGCTTTCCACTCAAATCATCTTTCCACCAAATCCAATCCTATTGGAGAGAGTTGAGTGTTGGGGAGACTATCATTTGAAGCACAAGAGCAAGGAGTTCATCAACAACACACCATCTATTACCTTTTGGAGAGTGGTGTCTCCTAGATTGGTTAGGTGTCACTTGGGAGCCTCCGTCAAGATTGTGGAGTTGAACCAAGGAGTTTGTACGGGCAAGGAGATCGCCTACTTCATGAAGATCTACCCTAGTGAGGCAAGTCCTTCGTGGGCGATGGACATGGTGGGATAGACAAGGTTGCTTCTTCGTGGACCCTTCATGGGTGGAGCCCTTCGTGGACTCGCGCAGCCGTTACCCTTCGTGGGTTGAAGTCTCCATCAACCTGGATGTACGATAGCACCACCTATCAGAACCATGCCAAAAATCTTCGTGTCAACATTGCGTTTGCTCCCTCCAAACTCCTCCCCTTACCTTCATATGCAATGATTTACATTCCGCTGCTATACTCTTAGAATTGCATGTGTAGGTTGATTGCTGATTGCTTGACTTGTGCTATGTTGCTAGAATCTGCCAAGAACTAAAATTGGGAAAAGGATAGATTTTTATTTGGTCAAGTAGTCTAATCACCCCCCTCTAGACATACTTTCGATCCTATAGAGGTGTGGTACCCGGAGTGGCTTGCGAACTCGGTTATTGTCTCCAAGAAAGCAGGAAAGGAGCACATGTGCGTCGATTTCACCAATCTCAACAAGGCTTGCCCTCAGGACCCCTTCCCGCTTCCATGCATCGATCAGATCGTCGACTATACCGCCGAGTGCGACCTGCTGTGCTTTCTGGACGCCTTCTCGGGCTATCACCAAATCAAGATGGTGGTGCAGGATGTTGAGAAGATAGCCTTCCTGACTCCATGCGGGGTGTATTGCTACACCTGCATGCTGTTTGGGCTGCGTAATGCTGGGGCAACCTTCCAGCGGTTGATGCACATCGCCCTGAGCCAACAGCTCGGGAGGAACGCCGAGGCCTACATCAATGACATAGTGGTGAAGTCTCGGGAGGCAAGGACCCTTATTGAAGACTTGGAAGAGACATTTGCCAGCCTGCGCAAGGTGGATCTGCGGCTCAATCCAGAGAAATGTGTGTTTAGGGTCCCCTCCGGCAAGCTGCTGGGCTTTCTCGTGTCGCACAGGGGGATCGAGGCCAACCCGGAGAATGTTAAGGCCATAGAAAGGATGAGCCCACCACAAACCCTCAAGGAGATGCAGAAGCTGGCGGGCTGTGTTACCTCGATGGGGCGCTTCATCTCCAAGCTGGGGGAGCGCGCCCTCCCATTCTTCAAGCTGATGAAAAAGAAAGGGTCATTCGAGTGGAATCCAGAGGCTGACGCGGCATTTCAAGATCTCAAGAGGTACCTCACCAGCCCGCCGGTGATGGTAGCACCACGTCCCCTTGAGCCCTTGGTGCTCTATATGCCCGCCACACCTCACTCTGCTAGAGCAGTGCTGGTGGCGGTCTGGGGGGAGCGCCTGGCCAAGGACCCGCAGAGCAGCACTTTGCACCCGGTTGAGACGCCGTGGCCTCATGACGGTGCTCCTGAGGCCTTGACTACCCTAGCAGATGACCAGGTTCCCTAGGACGGCGCTCCTGAGGCCTTGGCTACCCCAACAAACGGCCAAGCTCCTGAGGTCCCCTAGCCCCAGGAGGTGCAAGACCCCGCCGACACTTCCGCCCTTGTCGAGCACCTGGTGTACTTCATCAGCACGGTGCTAAGCGATGCACGGGCGCGCTACCCCATGCCGCAAAAGCTCTTGCTTGTGCTCCTCGTTGTCTCTCACAAGTTGTGCCACTACTTCCAAGGCCACCCCATGAAGGTTGTCTCAGATTACCCACTGGTGAGGGTGCTTTGGAGCCCCAATGCCGCAGGAAGGGTCGCGGAATGGAACATCGAACTGCAAGTGTTCCAGATGGAATTCAGCACCACCAGAGTCATCAAGGGCGCGACCCTTGCAGATTTCATGGCAGAATGGACTGACGACCCCAGTCGTGAAGTGTGTGAGGACCGCCCTCTCCTGCCCGGGGACGAGGCACCAGATGGATGGATCATGCACTTCAACGGCGTGTTCGCACGCCAGGGCGCGGGGGCTGGAGCAGTGCTCATTTCGCTCGCCAAGGACAAGCTCTACTACCCCGTGCAACTCTGTTTTTAGTGCGGCGAGAAGTTCTCCAACAACATTGCAGAGTACGAGGGCTTGATCACCAGACTCAAAGCCACCGCGACTCTAGGGGTAAAGCGCCTCACAATCAGGGTGACTCACAGCTCCTCTTCAACTACTCCAACAAAGAGTACAAGCCGAAGGACGAGCATATGGAAGCATACCTTGAGGAGGTACATAAAATTGACAAACAATTCTTGGGCCTAGAATTGCAGCACGTGCCACACGGCACGAACAAGGAGGCACATGACATCACTAGGATGGCGTCTCGCCGCCTTCCTCGGGAGCTTGGCGTCTTTAAGGAGCGGCTCTTCAAGCCGTCGACAGCCCCATCCACCATGGGACCACACTATAAAAAAAGACACATCATGACATTTTGGGTTGAATGAATTTTTTTCTGTCATACTTATGACACTTCTATGATGATAATTTATGACAAAACCCGGTATCATCATAGATGTGGTGGGCTCCTACTTCTATGAAAAAAAATCATCACAGACAAAATGGGCTTTTCGTCCTGGGCAGGCCAGAGACACACCTCATGACATTCTTTGGGCCATCCATGATAGAAAAATCATGGTAGAAGCAAGGGCAAGGAAAATTCGGGGACTTCCCAGTTACGGTTGGTGGTCGGGGCCGAGCGATGCATGGAGG
The DNA here is from genome assembly GCF_018294505.1 of Triticum aestivum. NCBI lineage: Eukaryota > Viridiplantae > Streptophyta > Magnoliopsida > Poales > Poaceae > Triticum > Triticum aestivum. The sequence goes on from NC_057798.1 coordinate 380,692,858, forward strand.
TTTGCGCGTTTCTCTCGTACACATTTGCGCGTGTGTGCGAGGCATTGCGCTCTAACTGAACCCGAGCGAGGCGTTGGCTCTAACTGAACCCGAGCGATTGCACTAGGGCTACGCCGGAATGTTGATTCATTTCCATTCCGGTGAATTTCAGGCGCTCGATATGTCCATTTTTTAGCAAAGGTCATGACGAAATTTCCCGTGAATAAAGGCATGATTTGTGCTACATAGTTGGCATATCGAGTGCTGGCACATAGATTTCTTTTTATGTCATTTCTCATTTATTCATACTTTTAGAAATAATTGAGGACACTTAATCATAGGAAACATGTCGAACAACGAAGAAAGTGGGTCTTCTGACCAAGATGCAGACAAGATGGATTATGAGGGTGAACAAGAGTACCTCGACTATTTGACTGCTAAGCAAGGTTTGCAGGTCGGCCTCGATGATGGTACTGACGCCGACATCGACACCGACGGTGCCGGCACCGATGGCGGCACCGAGACCGGTGGGGAAGGTACCGGCCCCGATGCCGCTACCGAAAAGAGGAAGCATAAGAAGCATAGGATATGAAAAACCTAACAAACTAGGGATTGGACGACTTGTGATCACAAAGATGGCACCTGGCAAGTTTGAGCCGTTAGAGCCGGAAGAACCTCGCAAGTGCTATGGGAACCAAGTAGGATGCATCCTATGGGAATGCGCGAGCATCAACGACGATGACTTAAGGAGTAAAGAACATTTGACGCAGTTGCTCCTAACGAAGTTGCACAAGAGATTCAAGTTCCCCGACCGGGATGATAACATAGAACAACCGTGGGATGATCCGAAGATGAAAAAGATTAACAATCACGCCATGGGCATGTTCAGCAATGATTTTGCCTCTTGGAAAGGGAGGGTGAAATGAGCTATTGAGGCTGATGAACCCCTGTCCAAGATTCTGGAGGAAAATCCGACACTTACGGAAGAGGAGTTCGAAAAGTTCAAGGACACTTGCGCTACCGAGGCAGCCAAGGCTAAGGATGTGAAATTCAAGAGCCTTCAGCAAAGGAACACGGGGAAGCATCGCCTCGGAAGCGGTGGCTACCTCAGTAAAAGGCCCATATGGGATAAGGAGGACGCGGAACATGAAGCCGCGGGTCTCCCAGACCCCTTCGTGAAGTTCATATGGGATAAGGCGGACATCGACGCGAAGGTGAAGCTTGCGGTCGAGAAAAAAGTAGCTGAGGACGCAAAAAAAGCAGCCGAGGACAAATATGAGTTGCTACAGCAGGCAGTCAATGCAGCTGTAACTGCCTGCAGAAATGATTTTGCTACTAACTTGGTTCCAGTTATCATCAACTGGACGAAGGAAAATCCAGACAAGACGATACATGATTTCCCGTTGCCCAGTTTCGTCGGGAGCAACTCCATGAACAACAACACCATCGCACCATCACTTGCTCACGCAACCGGGCCTCCTCTCGCAGCCGCTCCCGCTCATAGCAGCCCGTCCTCAGTCTCAGGCGCGCTAGGTGGGCCTTCGTCTTTGGCTGAGCTCGACGCCGTCACGGTAATTACATGTCGCACCAACATATATATATATATATATATATATATATAATATTCCATTTTTGTTGCCTTTCGGTTGTTTTACGCCACAGACATATGTGTTTCCAGGCAAAAGAAACCCCGTGCACCATACTCTACTTGATCAAAGGCCAGAAGGTGGACGTGGGAAAGGGGATGATAATGGACCCCTCGCAACGCACGTTCCACAACCAGCCGATCCCCGCTGGGCACTTCAGGTTAGCTTGACCAGTGTGAAATCGGGGCACGAGGATTTGCCTCCTCCAGTACAGCATGTGGGAGCGGACGACGAGACCCCGCCGCGGATTGGAAGCTACAAGAATTGGGTGCTGCTATGGCCGAAGAATCTTATTCGTTTGGAGTCGGCCGAGAGCACACCAATAACTACCACACATCAACAAGCATGTGCGGAGACCACCACCCCGCCTACGCAATTACCAGCTCCTGTAGTGTCGGGTGCGAGCGGCGGACGACATGATGAAGGGGGTGCAATAGTACTGGCTGATGTAATTTCTCCTGTAGAACAGAGAATGGATGATGAGACGGAGGTCGACCCTATGGGTTTCATCAATACAAACACATATGACTGTGACATAGATATGATGAGTTAACCATATGACGAATCGGGCTATCAGCTTGCTAATGAGGATATGGATGATATGCCCGGGCAGGGTCGTAGCAGGGATTGCAAAAAGTCTCTCTTCATGAAATCCTCACAGGACACGCCTGAAGATGCCGCCTCAACACAGGCTCAACTAGCCGGGCACGAGGGTCGTACAGTACTTAGCCCGGGAACACTGGGGCAGGGGTTAAGGAAGGGTCTGGAAGGTGTGCCCAAGAAAAAGGAGAGGAAGAGATCGGGGAAGGTAACTGCCTCCAAACAAGCCAGAGCACATAGCAGCCAGACGATGCATTCTGAAGAGCGTGTACCCGTGAAAGGTGCGGTCATGTTCCATCTCACGAGCGAGCCGATGCTACTGCCGAAACCGCTGGAGGCACTATCAGGGGATCTCAGGAGACTGCACGACCATGTGCTGTCGACTGAGAAAAGCCTACTAGCCTCAAAGGATCCAGGATATCCGACATACGTGGCTCGTGTGCCTGAGGGGAAGTGCTACGTCGACACACGGCCCGCAGAGGTGTTCTTCCTGCGGTTTGACCATATCTTTGCGCTACATATGAGCTCCATCATGAAGAGTGAAGAAGTCTCACAAATCTGTGTGGCGGATCCGTACTACATGCACGAGTCTTTCTTGAGTCTCGGTGACTTTGAGCGTGAAACTGCTAGGGAGTACCTCCAAAACTTCATGGTACAGAATAAGGACCGGGAAATTGTCCTCGTGCCTTATCATCCAAAGTAAGTCAGTTTCGGACAACCCTTTCGTACATTTCAATCATTCCTTCTCTCTCATATGGGGAATAATTTGAGGTGTCTTTTCCCCGCAGCAACGGGCACGCCGTCCTTATCGTTCTTTACCCGCAAGTCTCCCACGCCGTGTATTTTGACCCTTCCAGAGCTACGAGAAAAAAGACTACACCCACATAATGAATATTCTAGATGATGCTCTCCAAGGCTTTAGTTTTAGAGGTGGCCACATGCAGATCAGGAAACAAAGTAACAAGAAGATGGGTTTCATGCATAAAACTAACTTCTCCTGCATCCATGTCCCAAAACCAAGCAAGAAGGATGGATTCTACATCGTCGATCTCATGATTCAGTTCAACACGGATCACCAAAAGCTTTGCATGACAAGCAGAAATGATGATCATATCCACAAGTGGCTAGAATCTCATGGAGAAGCAGATTATAAACTTAGAGATGACTTCTTTCGCATCCAAAGCGACATTGCGACGATCATCATGAAAGAAGTCGTCGATGAGAAGGGGATGTTCCACCACGGCCCTATATCATGAGCTGACGTCCGAACTCGCATAGGCATGCAACGTCTAGACCTCACGCCATGCAAGAAGCTAGGGTTCATCCTCGATGATATGGAAGGATGGAACTTCTAGTGATTTATGATGCCGATGATGATGATATGTGTCGGTTGAACTTGTATACTTTTTGTAGCGATGAAACTTTGTGATGTCCATGGTCCCTGCCGAACTTGCGTAATGCTACTTTGTTAGTTTGCGTACGATGACCTACGTACCTCTAGTTAATTAATTTGCGTACTGTATGTTGCATCTAGTTGCTAACCCTTTCTTTTTCGGTGTTGCTTTAGTATATTTTGTTGCATATATATGATTGTACATCCTCTTCATGAACATGCATCTCTAACAGGTACCTAGTTTCTTGATGGCGAGATGGAATTGCTATGTCGTGTACAAAGGGAAGGTTCCGGGGGTGTACAACGAGTGGCATGAGTGTCAGGCGCAAGTGAATGGGTTCACGGGCGCCAGCCATAAAGGCTTCAAAAGCAGACAAGAAGGAGAAGCTAGTTACTTGAGGTTCACGCTAGCGCGAGAGAGGACTCGTAACTGCCACCTCATGTACTGCATAGTTCTGCTCTCACTCATAGTGATAGCACTTCTTGCGTATACCTTTGTTTAGATGGATGACGTTGTTGTAGTTGCAAGTATTTGAGACTTGCATGTATCGCTATTTTTGAGATGATGACAAGATATCACTTTGTGTTGGATGATGATTATGATGAGACTATTTGTATGTATATGCTATGATTACATTTGTGGTCTCGTAGGCATTTGTATGTGTATCATGATGATATTTCTATGTGCTAAAGATTCTTCTATAAAGCCTGTTCAAATACAAAACAAATATGCCAAAAAAAACTACTTAAATTAGCAGTAGCGAGTGTATAAAAGTTAGTAGCAGGGCCGCGATAGCAGTAGCGCGTCCAGGCAAAGAGCGCTAGAGCTATTAGCAGTAGCGAGCTCCCACAAACCGCGCTGCTGCTACACTTGTGTAGCAGTAGCGCCGGTGAGCACGCGCTACTGCTATGTGTTAGCTGTAGCGCCTTATTAGTAGCGCCTCCCCCCGCGCTACTGATACACCTAAAACCCGCGCTGCTGCTAGCCTTTTCCCTAGTAGTGATACCCCCCGATTTTCGTCAATAGAAATCATTAGATGTTCACAACACTACGCCCAGCCTGCTAAACAGGTTTCATTCATTACTAGTTTCAACAAAGTGCTCATGTCTCAACCACTGAATACATCATCAGTGCTACATACACTGCAAATAAAGAGACAATCATCCTACAGAGCACATCGATTTTTCCCATTATCTTCACAAGCTCTTTCATCTCCTCGTTGCTGTCAAGGTCGTTCAGCAGCTGTTGCTTGGCCATGGTCAGAGGAACTGCATCTTTAACCTTCTGCTCTGCATCTTCCTCTTCTGCCGTTCCTTTAGTTACTTGTCCAACACCCTAACCTGCTGGTATTGGGATTCCTCGGCTAACCAAATAATCAGTGTAGTTGCACTCGCCCACATCAGCAACTTCCCAGAAATACAAATCACACAAATCTTCCCTTTTCTGCACAAATCAAATAGGAAGATCATCAACCAAACTATTAAAAAATTAGAAACTGAAAGCAGTAGAACAACACTTAAACATATTATTACCCCATGATTCGGGCATTTGTAGTAGACTCAGCCAGGGTTGAGGATTGTGGTTGAGACGCGACGGATGACTCCGCGTGATTTGCAACAGTGGCACCACACCAACGGCAGTGGGTTGCAATGAGCAACCGGCTGCGGTGTGCCGACGGTGGTTTGATGAGACCCATAGGCGATGGTACGAGTGGCGACTTGGTGCATATCTGGTTGTTGCCTGATGAAGAGCGGGTGGACGAGCAGCCAACGTACATGGTTGCTACGGTGAGGGCTTCTGATGCTAGGCAGAGTAAGTAGAGAAGAGAAGAAGCGAATGTTGGATATGTCAGTTTCATTACTTGCAGAGTAGCATAGCACCATATATAGTCATAGTCTAGGTTTGGATTCGAACCAGCTACAGGAGCATGTCTCTCTTTTTTCAAAAACTCAGCAGTGTCTCTTTACTGGTACACTATCTTGTTCTGTATGCCTTCTCAAGTCTTTGATTTTATTTCTTTTTTTGCGAGGAAGGAAGGAGGACAAAATTGAGAGTTCCGCCTTGGTTCGCTCGCCGCAGCGCCGCCCTCCGGTGTTGTCAACATGGTCAACAGCCGAGAGGAATAAGGAGATGATTGTACATGGTGAGGGTGACAGTACAGACCCACCAGGATCATGGCAGTAGGCAAGCAAGTGCCTCCTTTATTACAAGAAAAAGGGTTCGTCCTGATGGTTTCCTGACATTTGGGTCACACGCCACTGTCAACGTAGTCAATAAGCGAGATAACTGCACAAGGAGCAGCAGACACCTGGGACCCAGCAGCATGTGTAGTAATTCTTTTTCTCGGGAAGGAGAAGGGTATCAACTGGGTTGTGCGGGAGCTGTGGCCCATCTAGCCCAGGCTTTTATTTCATATATGTTTACCACATGACCAGCCCAGTTTTTTTTCTTTCTGAAAATGGCTAGCCCAGTTGTTTTCTTTTTGCAGAATAACCAATGTAGGCCTACTTGCTTTTCTACGCCCTGCTGGGCCGGAAATCTTTCAAGATGAGGAGGGATGCATTCGGGCTTGCCCAGAAAATGGGCTATAAGTAATAAGAAATATGCTATAAGTAATAATAAATGGGATGTAAAATGAAAAAGTATAGCAAACAGGCAATTAGTTCCAAAATACTTTTTTCTTTCAAATTTTGATATTTTAAATTTCATTGTTTTTGTGCGGGTAAAATTTCTTTGGATTTAAATTAAGGTATGTTTAGTTTTTATATTAATTTGAATCTTGCTAGAAATTTCGGGTTGTATGCTGTTTGGGATAGATTTGGAGGCTGGCTTGCGGGTCTACTAGGTTGACGTGTACAAAAGGCTTTGCCAACTTAGTCCACAAACGATTCTAGCAGCAGTGACTATGAGATGTTAATCCAACGACTGTGCTGCTTCTTCAATATCTGATCTTCTTGCTCCAGCCGCCCAAACCAGCGCCGGTGGGACTGCCTGCTCCCACCTCTCGTGGCCGGTTGTGCTGCTGCACATGCCGCACCGCCCCACTCTACTCCATCGCTGGCCAGACCATTCCTCTACTCACCCACACCTCCTGCTATTTTTCGGCGACGGCAGCCGAACCAGTAAACCCTCATACTCCCCATCGCGTGGGCAACAACTGCCGAATCTTCCACGGCTCCAGGTCGTTCCCTTTCTAGGCCTCGTCGTCGTCCACCGCCCTGGTGCTCTCGGCGCGGCGTGGTCAATGAACGACATCCATCGGAAGAGGACTGTACGTGGAGAGGCTGACAGCTGGGTCCACAGCTGCATGCAAAGAAGTGCCTCCTTATTACACGCAAAATAATTATTCCTCCACCTAACAGCTGGGACCCACCAGAAGGGCCTCTGTATTTCACAAAAAAAAGTTCCTCCCACTGACAGCTCGGACCCACTAGCTATATCTTCGCAGGCAAGGAAGTGCCTCCTTATTACGCACAAAAAATGAATACTCCCCCTGCTAGCTGGGACCCACCATAGTGGGAGGCTGACTTGTGGGCCTACTAAGTTGACGCGGACGTAGGGCTTTGTCAACTTAGTCAATATGAACGATTCTAGCTCCCGTGACCGTACGATGTCCATCCAACGGCCGTAGTGCTTCTTCAATCTCTGATCTTCTTGCTCCAGCCGCCCAAACCAGCGCCGGTCGTGCCGCCTGCTCCTGCCTCTCATGGTCGGCTCTGCTACCATGCAGGCCTCACCGCCCCACTCTACTCCAACCTCTGGCCAGGCCATCCCTCTACTCACCCACAACCCTTGTTATTCTGTGGCGACGTCAGCCTCACACCGCAGCCGAACCACTCAACCCTCGTACTCCTCTCTGTGTGGGCATCTACTGCCACGTCTTCCCTGGCTCCGCGTCATCCCCTTCCTAGGCCTCACCGTCATCCATCGCCTTGGTGCTCTCGGCGTGGTGTGGTCAATGTGGTCAAGGAATGACTTCCATCGGAAGAGTACTATACGTGGAGAGGCTGACAGCTTGGTCCACGACCGCAGCAAGGAAGTGCCTCCTTATTACGTGCAAAATAATGATTCCTCCACCTGACAACGGGGACCCACCTAACAAGGCCACCATATTTCGTGAAAAAACGTTTTCCCCTGACTGCTGGGACCCACCAGCTACATGTTCGCATGCAAGGAAGTGCGTCCTTATTACGGGCAAAAAATGATTCCCCCCTGATAGCTGGGACCCAGCAACTATATCTTCGCACGCAAGGAAGTGCGTCCTTATCCACCTTGATAGCTGGGACCCACCCGGTTGAAGCGTACATAGCGTTGTCTGTCTTGTCGCGAACATGTACGTACATACTGGTCGATCGGTCGCTCTACAACGATGAACCGTGGGCGAGTAAGTAGCGACACATGTCATAGTAGAGCCCCCCAAGTAGTAGTTCAGGCTGTCCCGTCTAAACCGTGTGAACGTACATACAACCACACGCCCAAAAATATGGTCTCGTACGTACATATGAACGGGCTATCGAAATGCGTACTCGCGCATACGGACGACCAGGGCTCATGTACATGGAGAGGCAACGGATGGCAGCGACATTGTCATGTTCATCTTCACCTAACCGGCTGGGTCAAAACGGAGGAAACAATGTCGTGTTCATTGCGAGCCAAGTGACTGGGTTGGAACGTGTCCTGTTCATCGGGAGGCAACAGATTGGGTCGGAATGCATCATGTGTTCATTGGGAGCCAACTAGCTTGGACAGAACAGCCGAAACGAGGCCTGGCGTACCGCAGAACGGAGGAAACGGCCTTCTGTTCGACTGCCTACGGTCGAAATGGGATCCCTTTCACCGGGAGGGTCTGGCATACCGCAAAACGGAGGAAACGGACTTCTCTTCGACCTCCTACGGTCGAAACAGGGGTCCTGTTCATTGAGAGGGGTGTGGTGTACTGCAAAACGGGACTCCACGGGCTACAGTTCATCCATCGTCAACCTCCTCCTACTTCCACCTACTACTGTTCATCCATCGTCGACTTCCTCCAGCCTCCACCTGCTATTGTTCATCGACCATCGATTCCTCCAGCCTCCACCGGCTACTATTCATCCAGCCCTCCACGGGGTCCTGTTCATCCAGCCTCCACTAGCTCCTGTTCAACCAGCCCTCCACGGGGTCCTATTCAACCAGCCCTCCACGTACGGGGTCCCTCCACTGGCTACTGTTCATCCACCCCCACCTCCTCGATCAGGGCCCTATTCATCCAGCGGCAACGACCTCAACTACCACGGTATCCTGTTCATCTAACCCCCACCAGAAATAGTTCATCAAGAGGCAGCTTCGATCGGCTTCAGTTAGCAGCAGTGGCGAAGGAATCACTTGGGTTCAGTTAACAACAAGGGGTTGATTGGGGTTCAATAACGTAGCTAGTGCAATCGCTCGGGTTCAGTTAGAGCCAACGCCTCGCTCGGGTTCAGTTAGAGCGCAATGCCTCGCACACACGCGCATATGTGTATGAGAGAAACGCGCAAACCTCCATGCATCGGAATGGATCCCTCCACTATGGTGGTGGCTAAGCCCTATATATAGTGGCTTTGGTCCTCTTCCCAAATATGAGAGGGAAGGGATCCCATAACAGCCGGATTTGAAAGGGGACAAGTAGTATAGTCTATCCTGACAAAAGTAGTCTTCGCCTGCAAAAAGCCTCTGGTAGTGACGCTGCGGTGGGCTCGTCGATGACCTCCATCCTGTCGTCCTGGCGTTCTTGGTCTCGTTGCACCGGAATGGAAACCTTTGACTGATTCCTCGAGACTCCATGCCTGTGGCTTGCCTCCCTTGCACCAAAGAGGAAACCTGTGCTCTGCGCCCACCTGGCCTCGGTTGTCATGTCTCACGTCAGCTGAGCCTCGTGAGGTAGCTTGCAGAGAACTCTTCGCCCCTCAGGAGCCCTCCTGAGGAGGCCGATTCCTTCGGGGGTCTTGGCGCTGCCCACCTCGTGAGGCTTGGCCCCTCGCGAGGGTCTTATGGTGTTGGTGTTGAAGTTGGGTTGTACCAGGCCGTCGATGGAGCCACGCGGCGGGCCACAGGCAGGCAAAGCTGGATACCCCCGAATCCAGGACGCTAACAGTAGCCTCCGAGCCCAAGGCGCGCTCGGACTTGGCTTCCAGGCGAAGCCAAAAGGCAAGGGCGGAGCACCGCGGACCCTATCAGCCTGCGGCCTTGAGGACACGTGGCGGTGGATGGAACGTGGGTGTCTCCACTTTACCATGCCGCCTTGATATCCGGCAGACCCAGCAGCCGCCCGTTGTCAGTGCAACTCGCCCTTCGCAGAGTACCATGCTCGGCTCTTGTTTCCTCCTTCCCAATCTTGCTGCCGCGCCTGTAGATCTGGTGCCGGCACCTCGCCCTCTCTTGGTATTCGCCATGGCCCCCAAGCCGAGGAAGAAGAAGGGGAAGTCGCTCGCCCCGGCCAGTCCTCCGCCGGCCATGGAGCCAGCCCTCGAGCAGTCGACGGTGATCAATGAAGAGGGGATGGGCAAGGTTCACCACACGCTCGCCGCCGATTCCAATGAGGGGAAGGCGACGGTTGTCTGCCCTGCATCTTGGCGAACTAGAGAGATGAGCGCCACTGAGATCCCCATCTATCTCCATGCTCTTCTTGCTGGGCTAATTCCTCCTTTCTCCCCTTTCTTTAATGCTATGATGTCGCATTATGACTATAGGACACGACCACTAAGCTAAAGCCCTAGAACACTACTCTCTTCTCATTTATGACTCCTCACCTTTTCTACTCTTTAGGATGGTGGATGCAAGGAACAAGTTCACACAACCGGATGAAGATACACCTTTCAGACGCCACTTGAAGGAAGTCACTAGATACCTGAACATCGGAGTGCCAAGCTTCACCGGGACCTACATCGCCACTTTACCAGAAGAGGAGCGTTGGATGATTCAAGTTCAAGTTCCAGGAAGGACGTTCATGCCAGTCACTGAGCCCATAGAGTTTCCCTTTGATGCACCAACCTGGAATCTAGGAAAGAGCATGGCAGCCCACATCACCATGGGACGCATTGGAGAAGTTTACCACAAGGATCTCAAGGATACTATTTACCAGATTTGTGGGTGCCGAGATGATGGGAGATGATCAGCACCAGGAAGGATAGATCAATTGCAGCTTTCATCCAGGAGTTAAACCAGCACATTCGTCGCCAGGAGAACCAGATGTGCGCAGGCATGATAGATCTGAAGAAGGCTATGACCAAGATCACAGAACTGGAGGAAGAACTCACGTCTACACGCGATGGATATGAAGAGGAAATGACGACACTCGTGGAGAATAATGATGATCTGAAGAAGAAGCTAAAAGTATTTATGTGATTCCCCGCGACTGGAGAAAAAGACGATGGTTGCACTTGCCCGGAGAACTACATCATCATCGACGACACCGACTTGGACCCAGACGATAGCGATGATGACTTTGTTGATGAAGCTGGAGCGGACATCATGGAGTCTTCGACCGATCAATTTTTCTAGTCGACCACCATAACAGTTGTAGTATTTCCCCATGTATCTAGTATAGTCCGAGCACTTTTGTAACGATAGTTAGACCGTTGTATGCCCTTGTTTGAATTGATTGAAGTGATATTAATTGCATTTGTCTCATGTGCATAATGGGTAGTGTTTTTCTCTATAGACCTCATTCTATTCTGTATCCTCATCTTTTCTAAGGCCCTCAGATGCCTCCGAGACGTGACAATGGATTTGCTTTCCCACCGAAGCTCACTCAGTTGATCCAGCAGCAGAATGCATTGATGCAGATGTTAGTCCGGAATCAGCATCAGGGGAACAACAACAACAACAACAACAACAACAACCCACCACCACCACCTGTTGATCATTTAGCCTGTTTCTTGAGGCTGAATCCGCCGGTGTTCTCCAGTAGCACCGAGCCGATAGTTGCAGATCATTGGCTCCGCAAGATGGGAAGGGAGTTGGCCACTGCAGGATGCACAAATGCGGAGAAGGTGCATTTTGCCGCACATCATCTTGATGGACCCGCAGCATCATGGTGGGAAAATTTCACAGCCACTTATCCCATCGACACTGTCACATGGGACCAGTTTCAACAGGCTTTCCATACTGCTCATGTTTCAGCAGGGGCTATGGCCATGAAGAAGCGTGAGTTTCGCAACTTGCGCCGAGGAGGACGTTTTGCTGCCTTTATGTGGATGACTTTAGTAAGCTAGCACGTTATGCCCCAGATGACGTTGCTACGGATGCAGCTAAGCAGGAGAAGTTTCTGGAAGGACTGAATGATGAGCTGAGCATGCAGTTGATGGTGGCAACCTTCAACAACTACCAGGAGTTGGTAGATAGAGCTCTCATGATTGAAGGGAAGCAGCAGCAGATTGACAGCCGCAAGAGGAAGTATGGACAAGGGAAGTGCAGTTCTGGAGCTCAGCAGAAGCCTCGTTTTACCCCGAACTTGGGAGGACCTTTTTAGCATACCCATGGAGGAGGGAGTTCGCACAACCATAGTGGGCCCAAGAATGGTAATGGGAATGGAGGAAGCAACGGACAGAATCGTACCAACCCATCAACACCAGCCAAGAGGGATCTAAGCCACATTGCCTGTTTCAAGTGCCAGAAGACTGGACATTATGCCACTGAATGTCCTGAAGCTAAGAATGGAAATGGTAATGGAAGCTCTAGGAAGAAGCCTAACCCTTTCAACAAGGGACAGGTGAACCATGTTAGCGTGGAGGAGGTTGAAGCCCAGCCAGATGCAGTAATAGGTATGTTTTTGGTTAAGTCATTTACTGAAATCATTCTTTTTGATAGTGGTGCATCGCATTCATACATATCAAGGGGATTTGTGGATAAGTATAACCTGCCAACCCAAGCCCTTAGGTCACCCATGTTAGTAACCTCGCCAGGAGCTGAGTATATGGCTAGTCTATGGTGTGATCGGTTACCATTAAGGATTAGTAACTACGTGTTTCCCTCATACCTAGTAGTATTGGAGTCGCAAGGACTGGATGTGATATTAGGCATGGATTGGTTATCAAGTATGGAGGGAACATTGAATGCGCCAGTAAGTCAACTGTGCTTACCACCCCAGAAGGAAGAAGGATCAAGTATGTATCCCGGCATGTGCCGAAGAGGACTCAAGTAAATTCCTTATCAGGAATTGTACATGAGGAAGTACCAGTGGTGAAGGAGTTTCCTGACGTATTTCCAGTAGAGTTGCCAGGCATGCCGTCGGATAGAGATATTGAGTTTTTGATTGAGCTTTTACCAGGCACAGGGCCGATATCTAAGAGACTGTACAGGATGCCCGCAAAAGATTTGGAGGAAATTAAGAAGCAGATTAAGGAGTTACTAGATAAAGGCTATATTCGCCCAAGTTCATCACCTTGGGGATCACCAGTGCTTCTAGTGGAGAAGAAGATGGATCATTGAGGATGGTTGTTGACTATCGAGGATTGAATGAAGTGACCATCAAGAACAAGTACCCACTGCCGATGATCAATGATTTGTTTGACCAATTGCAAGGAACTAAGGTATTTTCCAAGATTGATCTGCGATCAGGATACCACCAGTTGAAGATTCGAGAGCACGATATACCTAAGACGGCTTTTACCACCAGGTATGGGCTGTATGAGTATACCGTTATGTCATTTGGTCTGACTAACGCACCTGCCTATTTCATGAACATGATGAACAAGGTGTTTATGGAGTTTCTGGATAAGTTCGTCGAGGTGTTCATTGATGACATTCTGGTCTACTCAAAGAATGAAGAGGAGCATTTGTGTTTGGTACTCGGGAAGCTCAAAGAACATCAGTTATATGCCAAGTTCAGCAAATGTGAGTTTTGGTTGAAGGAAGTTGGATTCCTCGGACATGTTATATCCGGAGAAGGAATAGCAGTAGACCCCACCAAAGTTGTCACTGTGACAAACTGGGAGGCACGTCAGTTGGAGAGATCCGGAGTTTTCTTGGACTCGCAGGATACTACCGGAGGTTCATTGAGAATTTCTCGAAGATTGCGAAACCCATGACGGAGTTGTTGAAGAAGGACACCAAGTTCAAATGGACTGAGGAATGTGAGGCCAGTTTCCAAGAGTTGAAGAAATGTTTGGTTACATCATCGGTATTGATTCTGCCCGATCAGCGCAAGGATTATGAAGTTTATTGTGATGCTTCTCATCGAGGACTTGGAGCAGTGCTTATGCAGGAAGGAAGAGTTGTTTCATATGCTTCACGATAGCCTAAACCCCATGAGTTGAATTATGCTACACATGATTTGGAGTTAGCAGCCGTAGTGCATTCATTGAATACATGGAGACATTTTCTCATTGGAACCCATTGTGAGGTGTACACAGATCACAAGAGTTTGAAGTACATTTTCACGCAGAAGGAGTTAAATCTCAGGCAAAGGAGATGGTTGGAGCTCATTAAAGATTATGATATGAGATTGCATTATCACCCCAGAAAGGCTAACGTAGTAGCCGGTGCGTTGAGCCGCAAGAGCCATGTCAACACACTCATGACCGGAGAGTTACCAAAGGAGCTAGCCGAGGATCTTCGTGAGCTATCTTTGGAGATAGTTCCAAGAGGCTATGTAGCAGCATTGGAGATTCAGTCTACTCTGATGGATAAGATCAGAGAAGCTCAGAAGACTGACAAGGAGATCGCCGAGATAAAGGAGAAAATGAGCAAAGGAAAGGCTAAAGGATTTCGTGAGGATGAGCATGATACCCAATGGTTTGAGGACCACGTTTATGTGCCTAATAACCTGGAGATCAGGAAGTTGATTCTGCAGGAGGCCCATGATTCACCGTATTCGATTCACTCAGGGAATACCAAGATGTATTTGGATTTGAAGGACACTTTCTGGTGGAATGTAATGAAGAAGGATATTGCGGAGTAGGTAGCAGTATGTGATGTATGTCAAAGAGTGAAGGCAGAGCATCAGAAGCCAGCAGGATTGCTATAGCCATTGCCGATACCCGAATGGAAGTGGGATAAGCTAGGCATGGACTTTATCACAGGATTGCCCAGGACTCGTTCAGGCTATCACTCGATATGGGTTGTAGTCGATCATTTGACGAAGGTAGCTCATTTCATCCCAGTGAAGACCACTTACACCAGTGCTAAGTTGGCAAAGATATACATGACCAGGATCGTATGTCTGCATGGAGTTCCGAGGACCATTGTATCAGACAGAGGAACCTAGTTTACCTCAAAGTTCTGGAATCAGTTGCATGAAACTTTGGGTACCAGGCTAGAGTTCAGCACAGCCTTTCATCCATAGACAGATGGACAGACCAAGAGAGTCAATCAGATTCTGGAGGACATGTTGAGAGCTTGTGCGCTAGATTATGGATCTAGTTGGGACGACAATTTGCCAAATGCAGAGTTATCTTACAACAACAGTTATCAATCCAGTTTGAAGATGGCCCCTTTCGAAGCTTTGTACGGGAGGAGGTGCAGGACCCCGTTGTTGTGGGATGAAGTTGGAGACCGCCAGTTGTTTGGACCAGATTTGATTAAGGAGTCCGAACAGAAGGTGAAGTTGATTCGTGATAGGCTCAAGGTAGCCCAGTCCAGGAAGAAGAGCTATGCGGATTCTAAACGCAAGGAGACAGTATACAAAGTTAGAGACAGAGTTTATCTTCGTGTATCCCCACTTCGAGGAGTTAAGCGTTTTGGAGTTAAGGGAAAGTTAGCGCCACATTTTGTGGTACCATACAAAGTTTTGGAGCGTATGGGAGAAGTTGCTTACAAGTTGGAATTGCTCGAAGGATTGTCAGGAGTTCATGATGTGTTCCACATTTCCCAGTTGAAGAAGTGCCACACAGAGATGGCTGATATACTGCTGAGAGATACAGTGCCACTAGAAGCGTTTCAGTTGGATAGTGATTTGACCTATGAGGAGAAACCAGTCAAGGTTCTCGAATATGCCAGCTGAGTCACCCGCAGCAAGGTTATCAAGTTTTGCAAAGTTTAGTGGAGCCACCATACCGAGGATGAAGCCACCTGGGAGCGAGAATAAGATCTACTGAAGGACCACCCTCACCTATTTTCTAGCCAACACGAATCTCGAGGGCGAGATTCATTTTAAGGGGGGTAGGTTTGTAACATCCCAAATTTTCAATTTGGAATGTTATACATTAAATCATCATTGCATATCATATTTTATTGCATTTTGGTTTGATCCTAGAAATTCTACGCAACTCAAGGACCCACGGAGAGAGTTGGGGATTTCATTATTTTCATATTTGAGTTTTCTCAAATTTTAAAAATAGGATCCTTTGATTTTAATTATTTTATCTTCAATTATTTCAACTATAAAAATAAGAGAGAGGGAATAAAATGACTTTCCCAAAATAAAGAAATAATGAGGATTTAATAATAAAATCAAATAAGATTTTATCTCGGAGTTTTATCGCTATTTTATTTGAATTAGGAAAAATGCATGTTTTTCAAAATTGCATTTAGGGCCCAAATAAATGTTCATCTTGTCCGCCCTATTTTTAGAGGGTGGCGAAAATTTATTTCGGGATTTTTGGAGTCCGTTTAGTATTTCTTTTATTTGTTTTTCTGCGCGAATTATTAAAAAAAATGAACCGACCTACCGGGCCGTGTCCGTCCCGTACTCCTGGCCCGACCGGCCTTATAAGCCGGGAGGCCCGAGCCGCAGCCCCCCCCCCCCCCCGAAACCCTAGCCCCGCCCCCGATCCGCCGCCGCCGCCAGCCGCGCCGCCACGATCCGCCGCCGAGTCCCGTCGCCCCACCACCAGAGCCCCGCGTCGGAGCCGCCGCCGCCCCGTCCCGCCGCCCCACCGCCGATCCCCTTGCCACCAGAGCCGCCATCCGCCACCGCCGCCGTCGAGGTAGCCGCCGGAGTTCGCCGCCGCCGCCGGCGGTTTTCTTCAGAAAACCGCCAGGTTTTTTATATAAAAACCGCGATTTATTTTTATTTTTTAGATCAGTTTAGTTTTTTTGGTTTATTTATTTTGCGGACTTTCGTCCATACGTTCATTTTAACAAACGGTTTTCATCGTTTAGCCGCAGACAGCGAACGTTCGTTCGTTAGCCTGTTCGTTCATTTTTCTTTTTCTCGGATTTTCCGCGATTATTTCTGATAACGATTTCTGTTCCGATTTTCGTTCTAGTATAACTTTTCGCTCGTTTATCGGAATCAGGCGATTCAAGCGCCTAGAGTTTCGTCTCGAAACCCTCTTTCCATTTAACCAACTCAAACAAGTTTTTGCTACTGTAAAATTTGACTTAGGTATAGATTAGTAAATGAAGCTTGTTTCTTTCGTCGTTTGAGTTTCGTTGATTCGTTTGATTTGATTCTTTTTGCAAACCGGAGTTCTTAAGTTGAACTTTCTGGTTAGATCTCTTATTTGAGTTTTACCTATGCATTAGATGAGTGCTTATTGTATGCTTGTTTGTTTGCGATAGAGTACCCGGAGTGCGCCGCTTGCTACTACGAGTCTCTAGGTTTCACGGATCATCAGCAAGGCAAGTAACACTTTGATCATACCTCTTTACTACCCAGTTTTATTGCATTAGATCAATCCTCAAACAATTGCATGGTTAGGATCTGATTAATATGTGGGTTTTGGGAAGTAGTTGAGGTACAACATATTGCCATGTTTATTATCAAACCTTTGGGAGTTACTCTACGTTTGCTTATATTGCTATGCTATGCTAATAGACGTGGATGGGGTGAGTGTATCCATGACAGATGTGAGATTGTTAAATTAATGGTTTACTTAAGGTGGCAACTTAAATTCACATCTGGGTGGATTAAGGCACCTGGGGAACCTAGTGTTGCCTGTATTTTTGGAAATCCCGGGGTACCGTGTGATTCTCCTATGGACCGCCACCCAGGCTCAAAGGGATCATGAGATTATTCATGCTAGAAACTTCCGTGTGCAGCCGCAAGCTACTATGAGCTCTAGCATAGTTGAGTATGTTGTGTGACCTCTTTCAGTGGTAGACTAGCAGATGTAGGGGATGTAGGTTGGTACTGTCTACCCAGAGTAAAGAGTTAATGCTTCTGAAAGACTGTGTCTTGGTCATCCATTTCTCAAACACCTTGTAGTGCGAGAAATCAAACGGAGGCGATCGAGTCTTGCGGGGATAAGTGTGCAAACCTCTGCAGAGTGTATAAACTAATCATGGTTAGCCGTGTCCCCGGTTATGGACGTTTAGAGTATCTAGTACCTGGATTATCATGTGAATCTCATCGTGTTCTTTAATTTAATTTTGTTGGGCTAATGATGATGCTTAATTGGGATTGAGTTGGAGGAACCTTCTCAATGTTTAACTACCACCATGATAGTTAAATAAAATTTATTCCTTTGTTGTAGGGAAAAATTGGCTTTATGCAAAAACTGTAACCATAGAGCTTTCCACCAGCCATATATGCATGTAGTATAGCATTATTCTGTTCATTATTTTCTATGTGTTACATTGCCAGCATATTCCATGTGCTAACCCATTTTCGGGCTGCAACGTTCATGTTGCAGACTTTTCGGACGACGAGTAAGGTGCCTTAGGTCATGGTCTTATACTCAGTGATGTCGTTGGAGTTGATGGACTCGCTTATCTTCCAAGCCTTCCGCTGTTATCGTTATTAGATGGCATTAAGCCATATTTATTGTAATAAGTTCTCTTTTGAGACATTCTATGTAATAAGTGTGTGATTGCTACTCTGTTATAAATCCGTCGAGTACTGTGCGTGTCAGCATTACCGATCCAGGGATGACACTGATGCACAGAGATCAGACTGTTTGAGGTCTAGTCGCTACAATGCAATTTTTATTTTGAATTTGAGTCTCCATCTTTTCTTATAAAGCACCAACTAAGGGGCACTATGATCGTATTTGAGCATTGGGTGTAGCTAATATTCGAGTGTGTTTCATGAATGGATCAATGATTGAGCATAATGGGCTAGGGATAACTTGCTTTAGTGTTGATATTTCGAAAGACATGGTTGCTTGTTGGTATGCTTGAGTATTAAAGTCTTCATGTCAAAACTAGACTATTGATTTGAATCATATAAAAGTCCAAATGTCCAGGCTATAAAGAAAAGAAATGTGATGAACATGTTAGGCAGCATTCCACATGAAAAATTATGTTTTTGTCATTTACCTACTTGAGGACGAGAAGGAATTAAGCTTGGGGATGCTGATACGTCTCCAACATATCTATAATTGTTTATTGTTCCATGTTGTTATAGTATCATTCTTGGATGTTTTACAATCATTTTGTAGTCATTTTATATCATTTTATGTACTAACCTATTGACATAGTGCCCAATGTCAGTTGTTGTTTTCTGCATGTTTTTTTACATTGCCGGAAAACAATATCAAACGGAGTCCAAATGCAACGAAACTCCTGGAGGATTTTTTTGGGCCAGAAGACATCCAGTGGGCAAGGAAGCACCTGGGGGGGTGCCTCGAGGGGAGCAGCACCCACCAGGGCGCGCTAGGAGGCCCAGGCGTGCCCTGGTGGGTTGTGCCCACCTCGGGTGCCCCGTGAATCGCCTCTTTGCTCTATAAACACCCCAATATTCTAGAAACCCTAGGGGAGTCGACGAAAATCACTTCCAGCCGCCGCAGAGTCCAGAACCATCAGATCCAATCTAGACACCATCACGGAGGGGTTCACCACTTCCATTGGTGCCTCTCCGATGATGCGTGAGTAGTTCTTTGTAGACCTACGGGTCCATAGTTAGTATCTAGATGGCTTCCTCTCTCTCTCTCTTGATTATCAATACAATGGTCTCTTGGAGATCCATATGATGTAAGTCCTTTTCAGTGTGTTTGTAGGGATCCGATGAACTTTGAGTTTATGATCAGATCTATGTTTTTATCCACGAAAGTTATTTGAGTCTTCTTTGATCTCTTATATGCATGATTGCTTATAGCCTCATATTTCTTCCCCAATATTTGGGTTTTGTTTGGCCAACTTGATCTATTTATCTTGCAATGGGAAGAGGTGCTTTGAGTGGATTCGATCTTAGGGTGCTTGATCCCAGTGACAGAAGGGGAACCGACACGTATGTATCATTGCTACTAAGGATAACAAGAGGCTTGGATTGAAATCTATGAGATGGCTATAGAGATGCTGGATGTTAGTGATGTGGCATGTGCTAAGTATTTCACCATGATGTTGGATGGGTCGGTTCGTACTTGGTTGAAGGGTTTGCCCGCTAACTCCATTGGGTCATGGGTGGAGTTGAAAGCGATTTATTCAAAATTTTAAAGACACATGCAAGCAACCTATGTCGATTCTGGATTTGGACTCTCGCGTCCAGGGTGAGGGCGAGTCAACAACCAATTGGGTGCGCCAGATCTCAGCCGTTATACACTCATCGGACAGTATCAACGCCGGTTCAGCAGTCCTGATGTTAGAGAAGAATTGTTGTTTTCTTCCCCTTAAGCAGAAATTGGGGTGGCTTAAGCGCAATTGCAATGATATGGGGGAGCTCATGGCGGCTCTCGTCAAATAAGCCGACTTTGATAGCACTAAGGACCCGGAGTCTGATGAGGAGAAAAATGGCAAAGGGAAGAAGAGTGGCAATGCAAAGGGACATCATAACACGACAAGTCAAGGTGGCAATGGTAAATGTAAGGCGGACAGCGGTTTAGACTTCGTGTCTAACACCAATATGCAGAGTAATAACCGGCATCATAAGGGGAAAATGCCAGCGCCCTGGTTTGGAGGGCCAAAGTTCAACCTTGAGGCCATGATGAATCAGCCTTGCCCAAAGCACGGAACCCAGGATAAGCCGACCAGTCATCTGTGGAAGGATTGTTTCATTATGAGGGATTATAGAAACTCTAATTTTTTCCAGAACAATCATGGCCCGCACGGTGGTTCAGGTTCCGGCTCTCACAGACCTGGTTTTGGAGGTGGCGGTTCAAGCTCTGGCTTTCAAGGCCAAGGCAATCAAGGTGGTTTTAATCAGCAATCTGGCCAACGGAATCAACAGCAGCAGTCTGGTTATCAGAGCAATCCAAAGGATCTGAATAGTGGTCAATATCATGTGTTCACCACAAGTCTGTGCAAGCGAGATCAAAAAATCCATAAGCGGGAGGTGAACTCAGTTGAGCCGGCAGTACCTCGTTATTTGAGGTGGTCTGAGCAGCCTATTGTATGGAGCTGGGAAGATCAGCCGCCCCGGGTTGACAATCCTGGTCAATTGGCGTTAGTAGTTGCTCTAAGCTTACAAAGTTGCTCATGGATGGGGGAAGTAGCATCAACATCCTTTACTATGAGACTTTTCGTCGTATGACTTTGAGTGACAAAGATCTTAAGACATCTTCTACTATTTTCCATGGGGTGGTGCCTAGTAAGTCAGCGTATCTAGTGGGCAAGATAATCTTGGAGGTGGCCTTTGGAGATGACCGAGATTCCAGAGCTGAGAAACTGACCTTTGAGGTGGTCAAGATTAAGAGCATGTATCATGCTTTGTTTGGGCGGCTGGCTTATGCCAAGTTTATTGCGCGGCCGTGTTATGTTTATTTACAGCTTAAAATGACGGGTCATAAGGGCACCATCATGATGCACGGTGATAGGAAGATTGCTTTGGACTATGAAGAGGGTGATGCTGCATATGCTGAGTCGGCCTGTGCCACTGAGGAGTTAAAATTTTATAAAGATAATGTTGACCCTGCGGATATGACGCCTTTGAAGAAGCCAACTACAGAGACTAAGATGGTTGATTTTGTTCCTGGCGACTCGTCAAGTAGTTCAGCATCAGTGCTAATATGGATCCAAAATAAGTAAGCGCGCTCATCGAGTTCATCTGTGAGAACCGGGACATCTTTTCATGGAAACCTTCTGACATGCCATGTGTACCGAGGGAACCCGCTGAGCACACTCTTAATGTGGATCCACAGTTTAAACCGTTCAAGCAATTCCTTCATCGTTTTAATGAAGAGAGGCACAAGGCAATTGGTGAAGAAGTGGCCCGGCTCTTGGCGGCAGGGTTCATTATTGAAGTTTTTCATCCTGAGTGGTTGGCTAACCCGGTGCTGGTACTTAGAAAAATGGCACTTGGCATATGTGTGTGGATTATACAGACCTTAATAAGGCATGTTCGGCTGACCCTTTTGCTCTCCGTTGTATTTATCATATTATTGATGCTACGGCGGGTTGTAAGCATTTGAGCTTCTTGAATGCTTATTCTGGTTATCATCAGATCAAGATGGTTGTTAAGGACCTGGAGAAGACATCTTTCATCACTCCTTTTGGAGCCTTCTGCTATGTGTCTATGCCTTTTGGGCTCAAGGGTGCCCAGGCGACTTACCAACGGTGTGTTTAGAATTTCCTTCATGACCAGATTGGACGCAATGTTCACGCTTATGTGGATGATATTATTGTGAAATCCAGGAAAAAGGAGACTTTGATAGATGATTTGAAAGAGACCTTTGACAATCTCCAGGTTTATAAAATGATGCTTAACCCGGACAAGTGTGTCTTTGGCGTGCCAGCAGGCAAGCTATTGGGTTTCCTGGTTTCTGAGAGAGGCATTGAAGCTAACCCAGAGAAAATCAAGGCTATCACTTCTTTGGCTAAGCCGACGTGTATCAATGACGTCCAACGTTTGGCGGGTCGTATTGTAGCTTTGAGCTGGTTTATAAGCCCCCTGGGAGAGAAGGCTATCCCTTTGTATCAAATGATGAAGAAGGCAGATGACTTTGTCTGGAGTGATGTTGCTAATGAGGCGTTTGATGCGCTTAAGAGGCAACTGGCTGAACCGTCGGTTCTCGCAGCTCCTATTGAGAAAGAGCCCTTGCTTTTATATGTGGCTGCAAACAACAGAGTTGTCAATGTGGCAATTGTGGTTGAAAGGAAGGAGTCAGGCAAGGAGTATCCAGTTCAAAGGCCGGTTTATTATGTCAGTGAGGTGCTCATTGAGTCTAAGCAGAGATACCCACATTGGCAGAAATTGGTTTACGGCATGTCCATGGCTAGCCGCAAGTTGAAACAATATTTTCTTGGTCATCCCATCACTGCGGTTAGTTCTGCTCCCTTGGGGATATTATTCAAAGCAGAGAAGCCACAGGTCGGGTAGCTAAGTGGGACATTGTGCTTGGACCCCATGGCTTGAAGTATATGCCTCGGACGGCTATAAAGTCTTAAGCACTTGTGGACTTCATAAATGATTGGACAAAACTGCAGATGCCTAAGGATAAGCCGGATAACACATATTAGACTATTCATTTTGATGGATCCAGGCAATTAGAAGGCTCGGGGGCTGGAGTTATACTGACTTCCCCACAAGGTGATAAATTTTGTGATGTTTTATGTTGATGTTCCCTTGTACTAACAATGCAGCTGACAGGGGCTTCTTCTCAATAGGAGCTTTTATATGTTCCCTTGTACTAACAATGTTCCCTTGTACTAACAATGTTACCCGATGCACCACTTTAACAAAGCTTTAAAAAATTAAGCAACGACTATATTAAATAAAGGTCTGTTTCATAACTTCTAGCACACATTATTGGATATAACAAGAAGGCGGTTTGTACAAATAAAATGTAGCCATCAAAATGCTTACTATAATAATAAAACAAGGTTCAAAATTACTTGAAAAAGATCACACTGCATTTCCAAATCCCAAAATACATCATTGGACAATAAGGTTCAATAACCTACAAGATACAAATAGAATTAAACATACTAGTAGTATACTAAGATGGTCGAATGAAAGTACTTCAATGGCCAAAAATTGAAAGTTACCTTTTGTACGGTATGTTCCTCCGAGCCATGAAATACTCAACCACTTGAGCATTGGTGACCTTTTTCATTTCTTCTTTCGCCACATAACAAATAAGATCATCACTCAAACTATCATCATTGAGGCGACTGCGCAAGAAGGTTTTGACCAGTTTCATAGC
The DNA here is from genome assembly GCF_018294505.1 of Triticum aestivum. Classification (NCBI taxonomy): domain Eukaryota; kingdom Viridiplantae; phylum Streptophyta; class Magnoliopsida; order Poales; family Poaceae; genus Triticum; species Triticum aestivum. The sequence continues at coordinate 380,716,393 of NC_057798.1, forward strand.
TGAAAAGCATCTCTCAACTGTAGCAGTGGCAATAGGCAAGACAATTACTAGTTTCAACAACCGATAAAACAAAGGATACACAATGTGCCTCCCTGTCTGCACCATTTTTTTTGAAAGCTCAGTGATTGTTGCTATGTTGGAAAAACTATCATCTGTGCGTACATCAGCAATATAGAGGCATAGATCCTTATCCAGATCCCTCAATTCCCCAGAATCAAAATCTTGAGGGTATAGTTTAGCCAAACTCATAAGATTCTCCAAATTGAAATCACGAAATGAGTCTCTCGGACTCAAAGCCGCTGACCAAACAAGCAAATTAGTGGATGTCTCACTGAACCGATTGTCAAGCTCTTGAACTAGCCAATCAAAAACATCATTGAAACAATCAACTTGATAGTGATGTTTGTTGGTAATTCCAGTTACCTGCCTTCTCTTTTTTGGATTAACATATGCTTCTTCCATGTCCAACTCTACAATATCATGTGTCTCACAAAACACATGAACTTCACCTAGCATAGATTCCCATTCATTTTCTCTAAGTTCATTCAGAACAATTCTAGTTGACTTCACACATTTCATGGCATTTACTATGTCTTGATCCTTCCGTTGCAATGCTAATGACAATGTGTTTGTAGTCGTGAGGATTCTCAACATAAGATGCAAATAAAATACAAAGTCAAAAGATTGAAAATACACTAGAAGACCATTTGCTTGGTCTCTATTTGTTCTATCAGTGTCTTCTTCTTCCACAAATTCTAGAACTTTAACAACTGACATGGGCACGTGAAGCAAACTCTTAAGTGTTTTAGCATGGGAACCCCATCGAGTGTCTCCGGGCCTTTGAAGACATTGCTCTTGATTTAATCATGTTCCTGTTGTAAGCTGTCCACACCCTAAAACCTTTCTCATTTCTTCAAGATTAATATCTCTAATCATGTCCCTTTGCTTGGAAGATCCACCCACAACATTTAGCAAGGTAGAAATCATGCTGAAGAAATTACTAACTCCTTTATGCTTTCTTACCACAGCCACAACAACTAATTGAAGCTGGTGAGCAAAGCAATGAACATAATAAGTTGTGCTACTTTCTCTCATGATCAATGATTTGAGGCCATTAAACTGACCTCGCATATTGCTAGCACCATCATACCCCTGTCCTCTAACTTGATTGTAACTCAGTTTATATTTTGCAAAAAGAGAATCAATTGAACTCTTGAGGTATGAAGATGTTGTTTCTTTCACATGGACAAGACCAACAAATGTTTCTTTAGAATCCCCGGAACTATCAACATACCTCAAGGCCATAGCCATTTGTTCTTTGTCAGACACATCTCTAGACTCGTCAACAAGCAAACAAAACACATTATTGCGAACTTCATTCAGAATAGATTGCACTATCACATGTGCAAAACCTTCACCAATATCTTTCTGGACTTCAGGAGCAGACATAAGAGAATTCTTTGCAGCATCTTTTCCCATAGCCTTGCGTACAACAGGATCATGCTCAGCTAAGAAGTCATGAACTTCCAAGAAGTTTCCTCTATTGTGCGAGTTCTTTGACTCATCATGTCCCTGGAAAGGCAACCCTTGCTTCAGCAATAGTCTAGCTGTGTCAATAGCGGCATTCAATCGAGCAAAATATGCAACCTTCAAAGTTTCACCTTGAACCTCAATGTGTTGATCTTTTTTCTGAAAATCAAGTAATTTTTTTATTGCTTGATTATGGACACTGCCCACCTCACCAACATGTTCTTTTAACCTTGATCTCATGTTCCAGCTCTTCCAACCATTCACGACGAATGCCTCATATCCAGCTTCTTTCTTCTAACTACGATCACTAAATAAGAAGCAAGGAAAACAATATGCCCTTTTCTTCTCTTCTATGTATTCAAGCCAGCTCTCAAATTCATTAAACCATTCGGGATTGAACTTTCTCTGTTTACCCCCAAAATCTGAGGATTCAAAATCAATATCTCTTGGCTGACAAGGTCCATTCAACAAATACTTCCTTCTTACCAGATCTTTTAAATTAGGATGATAATGCTCTATCAATTTTCTCTTGCCCGGATCATATTGAATCTCCTCTTCCCAATTTATGTCTTCCGGAACATCCTGTGATGATGCTTTTCTTTTGAGAAGAAACTTGTCCATAGTATCTGTATTTGACAAATAACAAATTACAAATGCGACATTCAGACTTGTATCGGCAGATGAAATATACCCCAATTACGTGTATAGGGACAAAGATTAAAGATTGGAAAGGTCACTAATTACCGAGCTCCGGACCGGCCGGCGGCGTGCGGCGTCGCTCATGTGCGTCCTATCATCAACGGCTCACCATCATCGCTGCATGGTCCGCGGCGTCTGGCGGCCGGCGCCCTGCCGCTAGCGCATGTCTGGCTGTCTACGCGATGGTGGACGGTGATACACGAGAGTGAGACTGGCTCCGTACGCAGAAACCTAATCGATCAATAGTCGATGGATCGATTGGTTTTTCTTTTTTGAGGGAGACAGGAGATGGATCGATTAGTTGAGTATGTTTTTTTTCTTTTAAGTGGAGGAAGTTGTACGTGACGTGACTACGTGAGGAGGTGGATCGGTAAGTCGTGCGTGGGTGCGTACTGCTGTGTTGGGCCGATCCTGATGCACCATTCATGGGCCACCCTGATGCACTGGGCTTTTTTATTTAGATAGGTACTACTAGTCAATTTTTGGACCCGTATTCCTGTGCATACAGGTAGGCCCAATGGGCTCCGCCCCTGGCAGCTGAGTATGAAGCCTTACTCCATGGTCTTTGGATGGCTAAAGAGATGAATCTAAGTGGGGTGAGGTGTTTTAGCGACTCAGACTTGGTGGCTCATCAAGTGTCAGGAACATGGGATTCAAAGGATCCACTCATGGCGGCTTATCGTCGGGAGGTTGATACTATTGCTAGTCATTTCAAGGGGTATCAAGCGGAGCATGTTGATCACAGGAAAAATGAAGCCGCTGATGCTTTAAGCCGGCGGGATCTCAGTGTAAGCCGGTACCCCCTAATGTTTTCCTTGATGTTTTGCATAACCCATTAGTTAAATTGCCTACAGAGGAGGATCTTGCAATTCCTGACCCGGAGGCACGGTTGGTGGCGGCTCTCCATGTTATTCCTGATTGGATTGTTCCATATTTGGCTTATATGACCCGGGGCGAGTTACCTGAGGATGAAGCCTTGGCCAGACAGATAACTCGGAGGTCTAAGTCAATGACTATTGTTAAGGGTGAGCTACACAGATGCGTGTTACAAGAGTGTTTCAACGATGCATTTATCCTGAGGAGGGCCATGCAATTCTAAGGGAGATTCATGAAGGAGATTGCGGTCATCATGCTGGCTCTAAATCTCTCATTGCTAAAGCTTTTCGTCGTGGGTTTTATTGGCTAACGGCTCATGCTGATGCAGAAGATCTGGTCAGTAAATGTGATGGATGTTAGAAATTTTCAAGACTAGCTCATGTGCTGGCTCAAGATTTGTGGATGATTTCAATTACTTGCCCGTTTGCAGTCTGGGGGTTGGATATAGTTGGGCCTTTTAAAAGGTCCAAGGACAAAAAGATTCATCTCCTCGTAGCTGTTGACAAGTTTACAAAGTGGGTTGAAGCTGAGCCGGTCAGCAAATGTGATGCAACAATGGCGGTTCAATTCATCACAAAGGTGATCTTTCATTCTGGATACCCTCATAGTATCATTACTGATAATGGTACTAATCTATCTAAGGGCTCAATGAAAGAATTCTATCAACAAGAGCATATCCGGCTTGATGTGTCGTCGGTGGCTCACCCCCAGTCTAATGGCCAAGCTGAAAGAGCCAATCAAGAAATCTTGAGAGGTATCTGATGACCCACAAGTGTAGGGGATCTATCGTAGTCCTTTCGATAAGTAAGAGTGTCGAACCCAACGAGGAGCAGAAGGAAATGATAAGCGGTTTTCAGTAAGGTTTTTTCTGCAAGCACTGAAATTGTAGGTAACAGATAGTTTTCTGATAAGATAAATTGTAGCGAGTAACAAGTAAATAAAGTAAATAAAGTGCAGCAAGGTGGCCCAATCCTTTTAGTAGCAAAGGATAAGCCTAGACAATTTCTTATAATGAGAAAAGAGCTCCCGAGGACACATGGGAATTATCATCAAGCTAGTTTTCATCACGCTCATATGATTCACGTTAGGTACTTTGATAATTTGATATGTGGGTGGACCGGTGCTTGGGTACCGCTCTTACTTGGACAAGCATCCCACTTATGATTAACCCCTATTGCAAGCATCCGCAACTACAAAAGAAGTATTAAGGTAAACCTAACCACAACATTAGACATATGGATCCAAATCAGCCCCTTACGAAGCAACGCATAAACTATAGTTTAAGCTTATGTCACTCTAGCAACCCATCATCTACTTATTACTTCCCAATGCCTTCCTTTAGGCCCAAATAATGGTGAAGTGTCATGTAGTTGACGTTCACATAACACCACTAGAGGAAAGACAACATACATCTCATCAAAATATCGAACGAATACCAAATTCACATGACTACTAATAGCAAGACTTCACCCATGTCCTCAGGAACAAACATAACTACTCACAAAGCATATTCATGTTCATAATCAGAGGAGTAATAATATGCATTAAGGATCTGAACATATGATCTTCCACCAAGTAAACCAATTAGCATCAACTACAAGGAGTAATCAACACTACTAGCAACCCACAGGTACCAATTTGTGGTTTTGATACAAGATTGGGTACAAGAGATGAACTAGGGTTTTGAGAGGAGATGGTGCTGGTGAAGATGTTGATGGAGATTGACCCCCTCCCGATGAAAGGATCATTGGTGATGACGATGATGATGATTTCCCCCTCCCGGTGGGAAGTTTCCCCGGCAGAACAGCTCTGCCGGAGCTCTAGATTGGTTCCGCCAAGGTTCTGCCTCGTGGCGGTGGAGTTTAGTCCTGTAAGCTTGCCCATGATTTTTTCCAGGGTAAAAACCTTCATATAGCAGAAGATGGACACTGGAGGGCCACCAGGGGGCCTAGGAGATAGGGGGCGCGCCCAGTAGGGGTGGGCGCACCCCCCACCCTCCTGGCCAGGGTGTGAGCCCCCTCAGGTGTTTCTTTCGCTCAATAATTCTTATAAATTCCAAAAATAACTTCCGTGGAGTTTCAAGATTTTTGGAGCTGTGCAGAATAGGTTTCCAATATTTGCTCCTTTTTCATCCAGAATTACAGCTGCCGGCATTCCCCCTCTTCATGGTAAACCTTATAAAATAAGAGAGAATAGCCATAGTATTGAGATATAATGTGTAAAAACAGCCCATAATGCAATAAATATTGATATAAAAGCATGATGCAAAATGGACGTATCAACTCCCCCAAGCTTAGACCTCGCTTGTCCTCAAGCGGAAGCCGAAATCAAACAATATGTCCACATGTTTAGAGATAGAGGTGTCGACAAAAATAAAATACGGACATGAGGGCATCATGATCATTCTTATGACAGCAACATAAATAGATTTTTTTATGTGATTTCTTATGCTCAAGTAACAATCAATTCACAATGTCAAGTATGGTTTAGAAACTTCATTGGAAGCTAACAAACTATAATCTCAGTCATTGAAGCAATTGCAATTTATCATAACGTCAGAAAGAGTCAAGAATAGAGCTTTTCAGCAAGTCCACACATTCAACTATCATGTAGTCGTCTACAATTGCTAACACTCATGCGGTACTTGTGGTTATGGAGTTTCAACCGGACACTGAGAAAGATAGGGGCTTATTGTGTTGCCTCCCAACGTATTCACCTTTAGGTGATGTCAACAATAATAGTTCATGCTAACTTACATCCAATTGGATATATATATCATGATCTTTCAAACACGAGGAGCTTGCCAAAGGATAAAATGAAAAAGGGAAAGGTGAGGATCACCTTGACTCAAGCATAAAGTAAAAGATAGGGCCTTCGCAGAGGGAAGCTGAGGTTTTCATGTGCGTTTAGGGTTGGATGCATGAAATCTTAATGCAAAAGAACGTCACTTTATATTGACACTTGTATGTGGACCTTTATTATGCAGTCCGTCGCTTTTATTGCTTCCACAACAAGATCGTATAAAGCTTATTTTCTCTGCACTAATAAGTCATACATATTTAGAGAGCAATTTTTATTGCCTGCAACATGACAATTTACTTGAAGGATCTTACTCAATCCATAGGTATCTATGGTGGACTCTCATGGCAAAACTGGGTTTAAGGATATTTGGAGGCACAAGTAGTATCTCTACTTAGTGGGAGGAATTTGGCTAGCATGAGGGGGAAAGGCAAGCTCAACATGTTTGGAAGGTCAATGACAATATACTTTAACTGAGATGTGAGAAAACATAAACCATTACGTTTTCTTCCTTGTCCAACATCAACTCTTTTAGCTTGTCATACTGAATGAGTGCTTCACAATCATAAAAGATGTCCAAGATAATATATTTGTATGTGAAACCTCCCTTTCCTTATTACTTCCTATTAATTGCAACGATGACCAAAACTACGTTTATCAACTCTCAACAACTTTTATGCCTCATACTTTCTATGTGTGAAGTCATTACTATCCATAAGATCAATATGAACTCCTTTATTCTTTCTTTCTACTTCCTCAAGATCATGGCAAGAAAGCAAAGCCCTTGACTCAACACTAATCTTTATTATAGATAGCTCACGGACTCGATTACATGAAGAGATCACAAAGCAAAACTCAAAACTACTTGATATCAAAACTTCAATCTACTAGATCAAGATACTACTAAAAGGATCAAACTAAATAAAACGTTAAAGATAGGAGTGTGATGGTGATACGATACCGGGGCACCTCCCCCAAGCTTGGCAGTTGCCAAGGGGAGTGCCCATACCCATGTAATTATGTCCTCGAAGGTGGTGAAGTAGGAGTTGTTGATGATGTAGGCTTGTCATCCATCTTCCAAGGCATAGGCTCACCATCATAGAAGGATGATCGAGTCTCCGGGATCCTTAAATCTGCAACCAAACTCATCCTCTTGAATCTATATTCATACTCACAGTTTTGGTTTTGCAGGTTATAGATCTGGGCTTGGAGGTGCTCGATTTTCTCTTGAAGCTTGAAGATGGTCTCCCCAATGACCTTGGCATCTAGCTTGTGGTTGTTGGTGGACTCCATGATCATCATCTAGTTGGCGTTGAGTCCACGATCCACCATCCCTTGGCACTTGAAAACTTGTTGCTCCATGGCTTCGAGCTTTGTCTCCACGCTTCCGGTACGCCTTGGTCCCTCCACATCGCGGATGTGCGGCACCCCCTCACGCATCTCAATGGTTTGAGGGTGTTGCAGCACCTCCGCGAGATAGGGGTTGATAACCCTCTCGAAAAACTTGTCCTTGGGACCGCTTGGAGACGTCATGACGCTCTAGATCTGTCAGAAAAACAACTCGAAACGAAAACATAGGATATTTGCATGATACTGTGGTCAAAACCTTCGGGAGATTATATAATGAATTTTTACCGACCAAAATATGTAACGTGCAAGAAAACGGAGTCCGGGAGGCACACGAGGTGGCCACGAGACAGGGGGGCGCGCCCTCCACCCTCATGTCCTTCCCGGACTAATTCTTTCTTCCTAAAATTCTTAAATATTCCAAAACTGATAAAAATTGCCATTAGAATTGTTTTGGAGTCGGTTACTTACCGTACCACATACCTATTCCTTTTTGGAGTCTGGAACATTCTAAAAAGTGTCCCTTATGTATTCCTCCGGGGTTACGGTTTCAATAATATTAGTTTCAGCATTGATAGGATTACCTGAAATATAATGTTTAATTCTTTGACCATTCACCACCCTTGGACTGGTGCCTTTGAAGTTATTGATTTTTATGGCACCGGAATGATAGACCTCCTCGATAACGTAAGGACCTTCCCATTTAGAGAGAAGTTTTCCTGCAAAAAAACGAGAGTTGAATAATAACACATAATCTCCTACATTAAACTCACACTTTTGTATCCTTTTGTCATGCCAGCGTTTGACTTTTTCTTTGAATAGCTTGGCATTCTCATAGGCTTGGGTTCTCCATTCATCAAGTGAGCTAATATCAAACAACATCAAATAACCTCTTCTCACCGGCAAGTTTGAAGTCATAGTTGAGCTCTTTAATAGTCCAATATGATTTATGTTCAAGTTCTAGAGGTAAATGACATGCTTTTCCATAAACCATCTTATACGGAGACATACCCATAGGATTTTTGTATGCGGTTCTATAGGCCCATAATGCATCATCAAGTTTTTTGGACCAATTCTTTCTAGATCTATTGACAGTCTTTTGCAAAATTAGTTTGAGCTCTCTATTGCTCAACTCTACTTGACCACTAGACTGTGGATGATAAGGAGATGTGATTCTATGATTAACATCATACTTAGCAAGCATCTTACAGAAAGCACCATAAATAAAATGTGAACCACCATCAGTCATAAGATATCTAGGGACTCCAAACCTCGGAAAAATAACTTCTTTAAGCATTTTAATAGAAGTGTTATGATTAGCACTACTAGTTGGAATAGCTTCTGCCCACTTAGTAACATAATCAATAACAACTAAAATATGTGTATAACCATTAGAGGTAGGAAAAGGTCCCATATAATCAAAGCCCCAAACATCAAATGGTTCAATAACAAGAGAATAATTCATAGGCATTTCTTGACGTCTACTAATATTACCAGTTCTTTGACATTCATCACAAGATAAGACAAACTTACGAGCATCTTTGAAGAGAGTAGGCCAATAAAAACCAGATTGCAGTACCTTATGTGCAGTTCTATCTCCAGCGCGGTGTCCTCCATAGGATTCAGAGTGACACTTGCGTAGGTTCTGTTCCTGTTCATGCTCAGGTACACAACGTCTAACAACACCATCTACTCCTTCTTTATAAAGATGTGGGTCATCCCAGAAGTAATGTCTTAAATCATAAAAGAACTTTTTCTTTTGCTGGTAGGTGAAACTAGGTGGTATAAATTTAGCAACATTGTAATTAGCATAATCAGCATACCAAGGAGTAGTACGAGAAGCATTAACGACCGCTAATTGTTCATCAGGAAAGCTATCATTAATAGGCAGTGGGTCATCAAGAACATTCTCTAACCTAGATTAGTTGTCTGCAACGGGTTCTCAGCTCCCTTTCTATCAATAAGATGCAAATCAAATTCTTGGAGCAAGAGAACCCATCTAATGAGTCTAGGCTTAGCATCTTTCTTTTCCATAAGATATTTAATAGTTCATTGATCAGTGTGAATAGTAACTTTGGAATCAACTATATAAGGTCTAAACTTATCACATGCAAACACAACTGCTAAGAACTCTTTTTCAGTAGTAGCATAACTTCTCTGGGCAGTATCAAGAGTCTTACTAGCATACTGGATAACATTCAATTTCTTATCAACTCTTTGCCCTAGAACAGCACCTATAGCATAATCATAGCATCACACATAATTTCAAAGGGTAAATTCCAATCAGGTGGCTGGATAATAGGTGCGATGATCAAAGATTTCTTAAGTATTTCAAATGCTTCTACACAATCATCATCAAAGACAAAAGGAATATCTTTTTGCAATAAATTAGCCAGAGGCCTAGAGATTTTAGAAAAGTCCTTAATGAACCTCCTATAAAAACCGGCATGACCAAGGAAACTTCTTATACCTTTTATGTCCTTGGGACATGTCATCTTTTCAATAGCATCAACTTTAGCTTTATCAACTTCAATACCTCTCTCAGAAATCTTATGCCCCAAGACAATGCCTTCATTAACCATAAAGTGGCACTTTTCCCAATTCAAGACGAGACTAGTGTCTTCACATCTCTGTAAAACTCGATCAAGGTTGCTAAAGCAATCATCAAAAGAGGATCCATAGACGGAGAAATCATCCATAAATACCTCACAAATCTTTTCACAAAAGTCAGAGAATATAGCCATCATACATCTTTGAAAGGTAGCAGGTGCATTACATAAACCAAAAGGCATACGTCTATAAGCAAAAGTACCGAAAGGACAAGTAAAGTAGTTTTTGATTGATCCTTTGCTGATACAGGTATTTGAGAGAAACCAGAATAACCATCTAGAAAGCAGAAATGTGTGTTTGGATAGTCTTTTTAGCATTTGATCAATAAAAGGTAAAGGGTAATGATCTTTCTTAGTAGCCTTATTTAATTTACGGAAATCAATTACTGATACGTCTCCAATGTATCTATAATTTTTTATTGCTCCATGCTACTTTATCTACTGTTTTGGACTATATTGGGCTTTATTTTCCACTTTTATATTACTTTTGGGACTAACCTATTAACCGGAGGCCCAGCCCAGAATTGCTGTTTTTGCCTATTTCAGTGTTTCGAAGAAACGGAATATCAAACGGAGTCCAAACGGAATGAAACCTTTGGGAACGTGATTTTCCAACCGAACGTGATCCAGGAGACTTGGACCCTACTCCAAGAAGTGCCAGAGGTGGTCACGAGGGTGGAGGGCGCCCCCCTGGGCGCGCCCCCTACCTCGTGGGCCCCCTGACGCTCCACCGACGTACTCCTTCCTCCTATATATACCTACGTATCCCCGAACGATCAGAACAGGAGCCAAAAACCTAATTCCACCGCCGCAACCTTCTGTATCCACGAGATCCCATCTTGGGGCCTGTTCCGGAGCTCCGCCGGAGGGGGCATCCACCATGGAGGGCTTCTACATCATCACCATAGCCCCTCCGATGAAGTGTGAGTAGTTTACTTCAGACCTTCGGGTCCATAGCTAGTAGCTAGATGGCTTCTTCTCTCTTTTTGGATCTCAATACAATGTTCTCCCCCTCTCTCGTGGAGATCTATTCGATGTAATCTTCTTTTTGCGGTGTGTTTGTTGAGACCGATGAATTGTGGGTTTATGATCCAGTATTATCTATGGAAAATATTTGATTCTTCTCTGAATTCTTTTATGTATGATTGAGTTATCTTTGCAAGTCTCTTCGAATTATCCTTTTTGGTTTGGCCAACTAGATTGGTAGTTCTTGCAATGGGAGAAGTGCTTAGCTTTGGGTTCAATCTTGCGGTGTCCTTACCCAGTGACAGAAAGGGTTGCAAGGCACGTATTGTATTGTTGCCATCGAGGATAACAAGATGGGTTTTTTATCATATTGCATGAATTTATCCCTCTACATCATGTCATCTTGCTTAAGGCGTTACTCTGTTTTTAACTTAATACTCTAGATGCATGCTGGATAGCGGTCGATGAGTGGAGTAATAGTAGTAGATGCAGAATCGTTTCGATCTACTTGTTTGGACGTGATGCCTATATACATGATCATTGCCTAGATATACTCATAACTATGCTCAATTCTGTCAATTGCTCAACAGTAATTTGTTCACCCACCGTAGAATACTTATGCTCTTGAGAGAAGCCACTAGTGAAACCTATGGCCCCCGGGTCTATTCTCATCATATCAATCTCTATCACTTTATTTACTTGCTTTGTTTTACTTTGCCTTTACTTTTTACTTTGCATCTATCTATCAAAAATACCAAAAATATTATTTATCATCTCTATCAGATCTCACTCTCGTAAGTGACCGTGAAGGGATTGACAACCCCTAATCGCGTTGGTTGCGAGTTGCTATCGTTTTGTGTAGGTACGAGGGACTTGTGCGTGGTCTCCTACTGGATTGATACCTTGGTTCTCAAAAACTGAGGGAAATACTTATGCTACTTTGTTGCATCATCCTCTCCTCTTCGGGAAAATCCAACGCAGTGCTCAAGAGGTAGCAAGAAGAATTTCTGGCGCCGTTGCCGGGGAGGCTCACGCAAGCAAGTCAACCATACCAAGTACCCATCGCAATCTCTATCTCTCGCATTACATTATTCGCCATTTGCCTCTCTTTTTCCTCCCCCCCCCACTTCATCCTTGCCGTTCTATTTGCCCTCTCTTTCCCAATCTTCTCCTCCTTTCCCTTTTTTGTTCGCTTTCTTCTGCCTTGCTTTTGTTGCCGCTATGTCTGAAATTGGGGAGATTATCGTCGATATGGACAATAATGATGACACAGAAAACCCCGAGGCTTTGGCCGATGAACCCCCTATCTTGCATACTAAAAAGTTTCGAATCGGTAGTGGTAACATCATTGGCAAGGGTGTTATCCAAGATTTCTTTACTTGTGTCGGTGCTTTACCTTCCATGGGTTGTTCTATTCTTCATAGAACTAGTAGTCTTGCGGATGCTATAACTATGCTTGTCGTTGAACTTGAAAGACAATTTATGCATATGCACCCTTGCATATAGAGAATTTTCTTAGAATTCTCTAATATTAAGCACTCTTCTGTTAAGCGCGCCGCTACTATCTTTTTGGCTCATGAATTTAGATTTATCATAAGGGAAGCCAAAGAAATCTTTGTGCACTATAAGGTGGACGCCGGTCGTCCACCCATAGAAGCAATCCTCTATGATCAAGAGGAAATTAGACGTTTTCAATCTTCGGACTATGTCGCTTTGAATGAAAACCTTAGAAAAAAGGTCCCTATCAATGTTTTGGTTGATTGCATTAACGAGCTTAATAATGATTTTACCCTTAGAAATAATGAGCTAGGATACTCTCTCGAGTATAGGCTCACAAGATTTTGCCAAAAGAATGCTTTCAGTCATGAAATAGTTGTGCACTATGAAGGGCCAAGGGAGGAACCCGTTCCTCCCGTGATTGATCTTGGGGATTTTTGTCCCGCTAAATTTAGCCCTTTTGATTATTTTTGCTTGCCTCAAAGGAAACTTGCTGCTGAACATAGAGAATACGAGATGAGCTTTCAAGATCTATCTTATTATTACGGCACTACCTAGATCTATCCTTGCTTTTATGCCTAGCTAGGGGCGTTAAACGATAGCGCTTGTTGGGAGGCAACCCAATTTTATTTTGTGTTTTTTGTTTTTGCTTATGTTTAGGAATAAATAATCCATCTACCTTCTGTTTGGATGTGGTTTTATGTTTTAATTAGTGTTTGTGCCAAGTAGAACCTATAGGATAACCTACGATGATAGTTGATTTGATTCTGCTGAAAAACAGAAACTTTGCGCGCACGAATTTAGTTATGATAAATCACAGGAACGTGATTTTGCGTTGATTCTTTTTGCTGCTGTTCAATAGACAAATTTTCCAGGACTTCCTATTTTGGTAGAATTTTTAGAGTTCCAGAAGTTTGCGTTAGTTACAGATTGCTACAGACTGTTCTGTTTTTGACAGATTCTGTTTTTCGTGTGTTGTTTGCTTATTTTGATGAATCTATGGCTAGTAAAATAGTTTATAAACCATAGAGAAGTTGGAATACAGTATGTTTAACACCAATATAAATAAAGAATGAGTTCATTACAGTACCTTGAAGTAGTCTTTTGTTTTCTTTCTCTAACGGAGCTCACGAGATTTCTGTTGAGTTTTGTGTTGTGAAGTTCTCAAGTTTTGGGTGAATTCTTTTGATGGATTATGGAACAAGGAGTGGCAAGAGACTAAGCTTGAGGATGCCCATGGCACCCCCAAGATAATCCAAGGACACCAAAAAGTCAAAGCTTGGGGATGCCCCGGAAGGCATCCCCTCTTTCGTCCACTTCCATCGGTAATTTACTTGGAGCTATATTTTTATTCACCAACATGATATGTGTTTTGCTTGGAGCGTCTTGTATTATTTGTGTCTTTGCTTGTTAGTTTACCACAATCATCCTTGCTGTACACACCTTTTGAGAGAGCCATACATGATTGGAATTTGTTAGAATACTCTATGTGCTTCACTTATATCTTTTGAGCTTGATAGTTTTGCTCATAGTGCTTCACTTATATCTTTTGAGCGTGATAATTTTTGCTCTAGTGCTTCACTTATATCTTTTAGAGCACGGTGGTGGATTTGTTTTAAAGAAACTATTGATCTCTCATGCTTCACTTAGATTATTTTGAGAGTCGTTAATAGCATGGTAATTTGCTTAATGTTAATATACTTGGTGTTCAAGATATGTGAAACTTTCTTTTGAGTGAATTGAATACTAAGATAAGTTTGATGCTTGATAATTGTTTTGAGATATGGAGGTGATAATATCAAAGTCGTGCTAGTTGGATAATTATGAATTTGAGAAATACTTGTGTTGAAGTTTGCAAGTCCCGTAGCATGCACGTATGGTTAAAGATGTGTAACAAATTTGAAACATGAAGTGTACCTGGCTTGTGCATCCTTATGAGTGGCGGTCGGGGACGAGCGATGGTCTTTTCCTACCAATCTATCCCCCTAGGAGCATGCGCGTAGTACTTGAATTTTTGATGGCTTCTAAATTTTTGCAATAAGTATATGAGTTCTTTTGACTAATGTTGAGTCCATGGATTATACGCACTCTCACCTTTCCACCTTTGCTAGCCTCTTCGGTACCGTGCATTGCCCTTTCTCACCTTGAGAGTTGGTGCAAACTTCGCCGGTGCATCCAAACCCCGTGATACAATACGCTCTATCACACATAAACCTCCTTATATCTTCCTCAAAACAGCCACCATACCTACCTATCATGGCATTTCCATAGCCATTCCAAGATATATTGCCATGCAACTTCCATCATCATTATTATGACATACATTACTTTTGTCATATTGCCATTGCATGATCATGTAGTTGACATCGTATTTGTGGCAAAGCCACCATGCATTATTTTCCATACATGTCACTCTTGATTCATTGCACCATCCTGGTACACCGCCGGAGGCATTCATATAGAGTCATATTTTGTTCTAAGTTTCGAGTTGTAATTGTTGAGTTGTAAGAAAAATAAAAGTGTGATGATCATCATTACTAGAGCATTGTCCCAAGTGAGGAAAGGATGATGGATACTATGATTCCCTCATAAGTCGAGATGAGACTCCGGACGAAAAAAAATAAAAAAAAATGAGGAAAAAAAAGCAAGGCCAAAAAAAAGAGAAAGGCCCAAAAAGAAAAAAAAAATGAGAGAAAAAGAGAGAAGGGACGATGCTACTATCCTTTTACCACACTTGTGCTTCAAAGTAGCACCAAGATCTTCATGATAGAGAGTCTCTCATTTTGTCACTTTCATATACTAGTGGGAATTTTTCATTATAAAACTTGGCTTGTATATTCCAATGATGGGCTTCCTCAAAATGCCCTAGGTCTTCGTGAGCAAGCAAGTTGGATGCACACCCACTTAGTTTCTTTTGTAGAGCTTTAATATACTTATAGCTCTAGTGCATCTATTGCATGGCAATCCCTACTCCTCATGTTGACGTCAATTGATGGGCATCTCCATAGCCCGTTGATTAGCCTCGTCAATGTGAGACTTTCTCCTTTTTTTGTCTTCTCCACACAATCCCCATCATCATATTCTATTCCACCCATAGTGCTATATCCATGGCTCACGCTCATGTATTGCGTGAAGGTTGAAAAAGTTTGAGATTATTTGAGTATGAAACAATTGCTTGGCTTGTCATCGGGGGTATAGAAGTTGGGAACATCTTTGTGTGACGAAAATGAAGCATAGCCTAACTATAAGATTTTGTAGGGATGAACTTTCTTTTGCCATGTTATTTTGAGAAGACATGATTGCTTTGATTAGTATGCTTGAAGTATTATTATTTTTGTGTCAATATGAACTTTGTCTTGAATCTTTAGGATCTGAATATTCATATCACAATTAAGAAGATTTACATTGAAATTATGCCAAAGTATCACTCCGCATCAAAAATTCTTTTTTATCATTTACCTACTCGAGGACGAGCAGGAATTATGCTTGGGGATGCCTGTTACGTCTCCAACGTATCTATAATTTTTGATTGCTCCATGCTACTTTATCTACTGTTTTGGACTATATTGGGCTTTATTTTCCACTTTTATATTACTTTTGGGACTAACCTATTAACCGGAGGCCCAGCCCAGAATTGCTGTTTTTTTGCCTATTTCAGTGTTTCGAAGAAACGGAATATCAAACGGAGTCCAAACGGAATGAAACCTTTGGGAACGTGATTTTCCAACCGAACGTGATCCAGGAGACTTGGACCCTACTCCAAGAAGTGCCAGAGGCGGTCACGAGGGTGCAGGGCGCCCCCCTGGGCGCGCCCCCTGCCTCGTGGGCCCCTTGACGCTCCACCGACATACTCCTTCCTCCTATATATACCTACGTATCCCAAACGATCAGAACAGGAGCCAAAAACCTAATTCCACCGCCGCAACCTTCTGTATCCACGAGATCCCATCTTGGGGCCTGTTCCAGAGCTCCGCCGGAGGGGGCATCCACCACGGAGGGCTTCTACATCATCACCATAGCCCCTCCGATGAAGTGTGAGTAGTTTACTTCAGACCTTCGGGTCCATAGCTAGTAGCTAGATGGCTTCTTCTCTCTTTTTGGATCTCAATACAATGTTCTCCCCCTCTCTCGTGGAGATCTATTCGATGTAATCTTCTTTTTGCGGTGTGTTTGTTGAGACCGATGAATTGTGGGTTTATGATCCAGTATTATCTATGGAAAATATTTGATTCTTCTCTGAATTCTTTTATGTATGATTGAGTTATCTTTGCAAGTCTCTTCGAATTATCCTTTTTGGTTTGGCCAACTAGATTGGTAGTTCTTGCAATGGGAGAAGTGCTTAGCTTTGGGTTCAATCTTGCGGTGTCCTTACCCAGTGACAGAAAGGGTTGCAAGGCACGTATTGTATTGTTGCCATCGAGGATAACAAGATGGGTTTTTTATCATATTGCATGAATTTATCCCTCTACATCATGTCATCTTGCTTAAGGCGTTACTCTGTTTTTACTTAATACTCTAGATGCATGCTGGATAGCGGTCGATGAGTGGAGTAATAGTAGTAGATGCAGAATCGTTTCGATCTACTTGTTTTGGACGTGATGCCTATATACATGATCATTGCCTAGATATACTCAAAACTATGCTCAATTCTGTCAATTGCTCAAAAGTAATTTGTTCACCCACCATAGAATACTTATGCTCTTGAGAGAAGCCACTAGTGAAACCTATGGCCCCCGGGTCTATTCTCATCATATCAATCTCTATCACTTTATTTACTTGCTTTGCTTTTACTTTGCCTTTTACTTTTTACTTTGCATCTATCTATCAAAAATACCAAAAATATTATTTATCATCTCTATCATATCTCACTATCGTAAGTGACCCTGAAGGGATTGACAACCCCTAATCGCGTTGGTTGCGAGTTGCTATCGTTTTGTGTAGGTACGAGGGACTTGTGCGTGGTCTCCTACTGGATTGATACCTTGGTTCTCAAAAACTGAGAGAAATACTTATGCTACTTTGCTGCATCATCCTCTCCTCTTTGGGGAAATCGAACGCAGTGCTCAAGAGGTAGCAATTACCATCCTATAACCTGTACTAATTCTTTGTGGGGTCAATTCATCTTTATCATTAGGAACGACAGTAATACCTCCCTTTTTAGGAACACAATGGACAGGGCTTACCCGATCACTATCAGCAACGGGATAAATTATACCTGCCTCAAGGAGATTTAGTATCTCCTTTCTTACCACTTCTTTCATCTTAGGATTCAATCATCGTTGAGGATCTCTAACTGGTTTGGCATTGTCCTCCAAATTAATTTTGTGTTCGCATAACGTGGGACTAATGCCCTTGAGATCATCCAGAGTATATCCAATAGCAGCACGGTGCTTCTTTAGAGTTTTCAATAATCGTTCTTCTTCTTGCTCTGAAAGGTTAGCACTAATAATAACAGAATATATTTTCACAATCAATCCTAGCATTAACAGTATTCAAGAAGGGTCTACCAAAAATGATGGGACAAAAGTCATCCTGTGGGGAACTAAGAACAAGAAAATCAGCAGGATATTTAACCTTCCCACACAAGCCTTCAACATCTCTAACAATCCCAATTGGTGAAATAGTATCTCTATTGGCAAGTTTGATAGTAACATCAATACCTTCCAACTCAACGGGTGCAATATCATGCATAATTTCTTTATATAAGTCATAGGGTATTGCACTAGCACTAGCATGCATATCACATAAACCATGATAACAATGATCTCCTATTTTAACAAAAATAACAGGCATGCCTACCACAGGTCTATGTATCTTAGCATCAGGTTTAACAATATTAGCAGTCTCACCATAGAAATAAATAGCATGCCCATCTAAATCATCATCCAAGAGATCTTTAACCATAGCAATACTAGGTTCAACTTTGATTTGCTCAAGAGGTGTATAAGTCCTAGTATTACTCTTCCGAACAATAGTCAAAGTTTTAGCATGATCCTTTATCCTAACAGGGAAAGGAGGTTTCTCAACATAAGTAGTAGGAACAATAGGATCACTATAGGTGATAGTCTTTTCTTCAACTGTAATAGGTGTAACTACTTTTACTTCAACGGGGAGATTATATTTAAACCTCTTCTCCTTAGGGCGATCAACGTGAGTAGCAAAAGTTCACAAAAAGAAGCTACTATCTCAGAGTCAAGTCCATACTTATCGCTAAATCCACGAAAAGCATCGGTATCCATAAAAGATTTAAACAGTCAAACTTAGGTGTCATACCTGACTCCTTACCATCGTCGGAACCCCAATTTTCAGAGTTGCGTTTAATTCTTTCCAATAAGTCCCATTTGAATTCAATAGTCTTCAGCATATAAGAAGCATCACAGGAAGTATCGAGCATGTTGCGATCATTGGGAGAAAGACGAGCATAAATTTTTTTAATAATCATTACTCGGGAGAGCTCATGATTGGGGCATGAATATAACATTGACTTAAGCCTCCCCCAAGCTTGAGCGATGCTTTATCCTTCACGAGGGCAGAAATTATATATATAATTACGATCACGATGAACAAGATGCATAGGATAGAACTTCTGTTGAAATTCCAACTTCAATCGTTTATAATTCCAAGATCCCGTATCATCACATAGCCTATACCATGTCAATGCATCTCCCTTCAAAGATAAAGGGAAGACCTTCCTTTTGACAACATCATCGGGAATACCTGCAAGCTTAAATAATCCACAGACTTCATCCATAAAGATAAGGTGTAAATCGGGATGCAATGTTCCATCTCCTACAAATGGATTAGCTAGCAGTTTCTCTATCATACCCGAAGGAATCCCAAAGTAAATATTTTCAGTAGGTTCAGTAAGTTGAGGAGCATCTCTTTGCTCTTCTGGTCAGGGTGAAGATACCCCGAACAAGCCCCTCAAAGGATTAGTTTCCATAGTAACAAGTGACAGAAAATTTCAGCACACTATATAAATGTTTCCTTACCAAGTTCCACTCACCAAAAGCGCAACGCTCCCCGGCAATGGCGCCAGAAAAGAGTCTTGATGACCCACAAGTGTAGGGGATTTATCTTAGTCCTTTCGATAAGTAAGAGTGTCGAACCCAATGAGGAGCAGAAGGAAATGATAAGCGGTTTTCAGTAAGGTTTTCTCTGCAAGCACTGAAATTGTAGGTAACAGATAGTTTTGTGATAAGATAAATTGTAGCGAATAACAAGTAAATAAAGTAAATAAAGTGCAGCAACGTGGCCCAATCCTTTTTGTAGCAAAGGATAAGCCTGGACAATTTCTTATATGAGAAAAGATCTCCCAAGGACACATGGGAATTATCGTCAAGCTAGTTTTCATCACGCTCATATGATTCGCGTTCGGTACTTTGATAATTTGATATGTGGGTGGCCCGGTGCTTGGGTAATGCCCTTACTTGGACAAGCATCCCACTTATGATTGACCCCTATTGCAAGCATCCGCAACTACAAAAGAAGTATTAAGGTAAACCTAACCACAACATTAGACATATGGATCCAAATCAGCCCCTTACGAAGCAACGCATAAACTAGGGTTTAAGCTTTGGTCACTCTAGCAACCCATCATCTACTTATTACTTCCCAATGCCTTCCTCTAGGCCAAAATAATGGTGAAGTGTCATGTAGTCGACGTTCACATAACACCACTAGAGGAAATACAACATACATCTCATCAAAATATCGAACGAATACCAAATTCACATGACTACTAATAGCAAGACTTCACCCATGTCCTCAGGAACAAACGTAACTACTCACAAAGCATATTCATGTTCATAATCAGAGGAGTAATAATATGCATTAAGGATCTGAACCTATGATCTTCCACTAATTAAACCAATTAGCATCAACTACAAGGAGTAATCAACACTACTAGCAACCCACAGGTACCAATTTGTGGTTTTGATACAAGATTGGATACAAGAGATGAACTAGGGTTTTGAGAGGAGATGGTGTTGGTGAAGATGTTGATGGAGACTGACCCCCTCCCGATGAGAGGATCGTTGGTGATGACGATGATGATTTCCCCCTCCTGGTGGGAAGTTTCCCCGGTAGAACAGCTCTACCGAAGCTCTAGATTGGTTCCGCCAAGGTTCCGCCTCGTGGAGGCGGAGTTTCGTCCCGTAAGCTTGCCCACGATTTTTTTCCAGGGTAAAAGCCTTCATATAGCAGAAGATGGACACCCGAGGGCCACCAGGGGGCCCAGGAGACAGGGGGCGCGCCCAGTAGGGCTGGGCGCGCCCCCCACCCTCCTGGCCAGGGTGTGGGCCCCCTCAGGTGTTTCTTTCTCTCAATTATTCTTATAAATTCCAAAAATAAGTTCCGTGGAGTTTCAGGATTTTTGGAGCTGTGCAGAATAGGTTTCCAATATTTGCTCGTTTTCCAGCCAGAATTCCAGCTGCCGGCATTCCCCCTCTTCATGGTAAACCTTATAAAATAAGAGAGAATAGCCATAAGTATTGAGATGTAATGTGTAAAAACAGACCATAATGCAATAAATATTGATATAAAAGCATGATGCAAAATGGACGTATCAGTATCAAACCCCTGCTTATGGTCCCTTTGCAGAGGACGCCGGGTTGTTGGGTGGAAGAATTGCCTTCAGTGCTTTGGAGTATCAATACCACCCCCAACAGATCTACGGGTTACACGCCTTTCTTCATGGTTTACGAAGCAGAGGCGGTTGTCCCTAGTGACATACGTCATGACTCGCCCTATGTGGCGGCTTATGTTGAAGCTGATAATGAGAAAGCACGTCAGGATGTTGTTGACCTTTTGGATGAAGAGTGTGACCTTGCAGCGGCTCGTTCGGCGATTTACCAGCAAGATCTGCATCGTTATCAGAGTCACCGGGTTAAAACCAGGACCTTTCAAGAAGGAGATTTGGTGTTTCGACTCATCCAGGATCAAACTAACATGCACAAGTTATCCCCACCTTGGGAAGGGCCCTTTGTGGTCAGCAATAATCTGAACAATGGGTCACACTACCTTATTGATGTTCGAGACTTCAAGGACTCACGCACGTTGGAGGAGGAGACCCACCGGCTAGGGCTGGACCAAAAGCTCGTAGCTCACGAGCTTAATGAGCGCTCGATGGTTTGTCTTGTTAAGCTCGTAGCTCGCTTCTTAATGAACAGAGCCAATCATTGATTTTAGCTCGTTAAGCTTAATGAGCTTAACGAGCGAGCTAAGGAGTTTCACGAGTAGTTCGTTAAGCTTGTTAGTAACAACACAACATATATTTTCATATTACGTGACAAACTTTTTGTAGCACCTCAGCCCATCTATTTAATCTAATCGACATATGAGGCAACATACTACTTCATTTCTTTTCTTAGTCATAATATTTTACCTTGAAAACCATACCTACACATTCATCATGTATATCGTAACACATTATAATATGTTAACGAGCGCTCGCGAGCGCTCACGAGCTTAACGAGCTTCAAACGAGCCGAGCCGAGCAGAGTTAGCTGCTCGTTAATCTTAACGAGCTTAACGAGCCGAGCCTTAACGAGCACGAGCTCAACGAGTACGAGCTTAACGAGCCGAGCTGCTCGTTAGTCCAACCCTGCCACCAGCCGTGGAATATTGCTCATCTTCGGCCTTATTACACCTGAGCCCCTGGCTCTTGTGATGTACATACTTTTACCAATGTATATATTATGATTAGTATAATGAAGCCGGCATCCTTGATGATTCAGGGCCTCTGTCATTTCATTTCTGATAATCTGAGTCTTTATTGTTACTTCATAAGGTCACTTGGGGGCTTCCTACTCATTGAGCATAGCTATGACTACCCTTTTTGATTCGGCTTGTATGCCTTGATTACAAAATACTTGGGGGCTTCCTGCTCATTGAGCATAGCTATGATTGCCCTACTAGTCCGGCTTGTACGCCTGGATCAAAATATTACTTGGGGGCTCCTTGTTAATTGAACAGAGCTTTGTTGTCCCTCATAATGGGCTTGGACGCCAGGTGTATTCACCAAAAATCCGGGTTATCCTGCCTTTTTATGCTTACCACTCTGACCAGGTAATCCTGGAATGACTCACCATACTCTTGACAATCATCTTATAAAGACCCTGAACTTGTCAAAGTTAAAACGGTGATTTGTCATGTGAGGTCCGGCTTACATGTTTGAATTAAGGAGTAACTCAGTGGCTGTGCAGCCCTTGAATAACACTTGATGTTGAGGCTTGGCAGCCTTTGAATGCCTTGTTTTTCTGATTTATATTGACTTTGAATCTTTTTTGGTGATTTCCATTTGTACCATATTGATATATGGTTGAAAATTGATTCGGGCTATGTTGCCCTGATTGTTATGATTCATATTTGAAAATATCCGGTGTTTTGCTAAACCGCCTGGTTTTAGACGTTAAGTCGCCAGTATATGATGGTCATATGTTTGGAGTCCTGTACTCTAACAATATTTGGGATGTTACCCTTTGTTGTCTATGGCGTTGTAAGCCGCGGTATGAATAAATTGCATAGAGCGCTGCGCTCTGAGTCTAGCTGTTACCCTTACTGCATGTGGCATGGTAAGCCGGCAATACGCATAAGTATCATAGGTATGATATTTATTTTGTTATGATTATATGAGGTTTTGATAAACCGGCCCTGGTTATGGACAATGCCATCACTAGTGGTTTTTTAATGTAGAGCATTATGACCCGCCTTGGGGTAAACCGCCAAGGCACTTGCACTCTATTTGTATGCAGGGTTCATGAAAACATGATGAACAAAGTTGATAATGATTATGAGCATAAACAGTGGATCATCAAATAAGATCAAACAGCTCATAAGTGTTATGCAAATCAACACGCGTGATGGCATGGCAGATCATTGTTTTCAAACTAGCCTATTACAAGGCATCAGATGGCCCAAAAGAATAAGTGTTTTGATGAAGTATCTCAACTGGCAGATGCTAAGCCGGCCTTCGGATTACTGGTCTTGACCTTGGCGGGTAGAGGGTTCCGAGTCATCTTGCACCAGTTCATCATCTTCCTCTTCACCCATTGGCTGGAAGTCAGAGGTTTCCCAATTGATCCCAGTCAAAGCTTTGAATATAGCCTCATCACCGATAAATGTTGACGGGTCAACGTCAGGGGCAAAAGTGTGCTTACGAATTGGAGGAGTAAGTCCTGGGATTCATGAATCGGCGCTTTAACCTTCTTGTTGTCAGCATCATAAACCGCCTGATAATGCGACAGGTCGGTATCTTCAGCTAATTTGCTTGCTAAAGGACACATTTCTCTTGCTATTGAAGCAAAGTCCTCAGCACTGAAGGGAGACCCGTCCTCCTTTACACTGGGGCAGCCATTGGACAAGTCTTCCGGGTCAAGATCTTCTTGCCACGCCTTGGCCCGGGTTAGTGCGATGAATGCACGAGCTCTTGCAGCTGATCATTTAAGATCCTCAAACCGTTGGGGCAGCACAGATAACTTCTCTAGTGTGTCCTTGATGAGGGTTGGTGGTTGTTTTTTGCGCAAGGCAGCAGAGATAGCTTGTTGTGCGCTAGTGTACAGTTGCTCTATAAGCGTATAGGCGGCTTTCAGCTTCTTGCGCATGTCTGAGCCAAGGTGGGGGATTCTGGAGCCGGCATTACCAAGTAAATCTATAAGCCAGATGAAAGATTATTACAATGCATTGGTAGTAACAAATTGAGATAAAGTTACTTACCGAAGATAGCAGCAATCATGGTATTTATTCGATGTTTTAAACTAGCAAGCTCTTCCGCCACCGGTTTAAGGGCTGCTTCTGCTTCTTCTGCTCTCTTTGTTAGAGCCGTTTTCTCTGTCTCCCAGCCTGCTTGGTCAGCCTTGAAATTCTTCTTCAGCTTCTCCATCTCTGCCAAGGTGGTGGTTAATTCAGATTTGGCCTTGGAGGTTTCAGATTGTCGAGACTTGATATTCTCTTGAAGATCGGCGACTTGGGATTCTTTGACATTGAGTTCAGCCTGCAGGATGCAAACAATAGGCGGGGTTACAGTCATCTTATTTAAAAGTCCCAAGTACAATACAAGTACTTCACTTGGCACTTGGGGGCTAATGCACATTGCTCTTTTTAGAGACAACTTCCTGATGATTCGGATGTACTATGGTGACTATAGCCGATTCATGGGGGCTATATACTTTGATTTTATTGACAACTATGGTAATGAGACCCGACTTATCTTGACAGATTAAGCCGGCCCTTGGGGGCTACTCGTGCAAAAATTGAATCATTACTATTGGAAGTCGCGGCTTATCTTGACAGATTAAACCGGCCCTTGGGGGCTACATGTGCAAAGTTGAGGCATTACTATTTGAAGTCCCGGCTTATCTTGAAAGTACAAGTTGGCCCTTGGGGGCTACTGGATTTGATCTAAAAGCTATCTAAAGTCTACAACACATTCAATTCTATCATATCATGTAGACTTGGCGGCTGATAAAGTATGTGTATATGAAGAAGTCTAGTGTTTACCTCAAAGCGTTCCTTCATGAGATTCACTAAGCCGGCCTCGAAGTCACGGCTAGTGTGCAGACGGTTCAAGTACCCAGAGTGGATCTCCTGAGCACTGTAGTGAGCATAGCTCTCTAAATTGACTGACCACTTGCCTTTGTCAGCAATGGATATTTCTTCCTTGGCGCTGTCTCTTGAAAAGACAGTGGGATTGTCTGGCGTTGTATAACCAAGCCCAGTAATGGTAACATCACCAGCCTTTTCTTAAGTAGGCTTTATGGGAGTTGGCGGCTTGATGGGACTTGGCGGCTTGGTGGTGGCTGGGTCAACATCCATATGATCTATGGTGATGTTGTGTTCTTCCAACGGTGGCTCATCGGCTATGGCTTCAGGGGCATGGAGGGAGGTCTCTGTTGACTGCTGCTCCGGCTCAGAAGGGTTTTCAGTGGTTTTTGTCACCTTCATTTTCTTGCTGGGCTTTGCCATAGCTCTGTGAATGAAACACAAGATGAGGTTAACGCGACAATTGAGTACATGATTGAAAGCAGTGATTTAACATTCTTACCAAGGCACGGTCTTGAAGACTGGGACATGAGTCCCCGTTCAGTCACCAGAAGAGGAATGAGATGTTCCCTGGTAATTCGAGTCAGAAGGATTAAGAGGTTGTCAAAAAAGACCCGCCTTGGGATAAGTTAAGTCGACATTGTTGAGACCTCTGGACGACGCTTGCGGGGAGCTGGAGTGTTTGGTAAGCCGGAGGAAAGGATCTCGCCTTCGCTATTCCGGGCTGTGCGGCGAGCTTCATGTTGCTACTTCTTCAAAATAAAGTTGGGATCCAAATAAGCCAAAGGATGAGAAAACCTTACTTTCCAGCTTGCTTGTCGAGTTTTCTGTTTTGGCAGAGATTCTGAGCCGGAGGAAAGAACAATTACCTCTTCGTCACCCGCACGGTTGGCTTCCGCTTCATCCTGATAATAGTCATTGTCAATGAGATGTATAAAAAATGAGCCAAGAGAATCAAGTTCTACCTCCGACTCATCATCATCACCATCATCATCCAAGTCAAGTAACTCGGAGGGGTCGGTCTTCTTCTTGGCAGGTTTTTTGTTCGCCTTGGTCTTGGTCCGGGTCTTCTTGACCGTCTTGTCCTGCAGCTTCTTCTTCCAAAAGGGAGAATCGTCATGTGGAAGTCAGATGATTATAAGAAGATAGTGTTAATGAAAGCATGATTCAATTGAACAATTATGTGCAAAACTTACAGCTGGCGGCTGGTTGAAGGTGCAGAAAGGACTAAGTCTGGTTTTACTACACTCTGCCAAGCTTTCATTCAATAAAGCCTTGGTCGCGTCATTGATTTCTGCATCAGATAATTGGATTTGGCAGTGGCGCTGCGGATCTTTCAAATCGTCGGTGTACTCGCACATTAAGCCGGGGCGGCGGCTTAAGGGCAGAATCCTCCAAGCGAACCAGCACCGAACAAGGTCGATGCCGGTTAAACCGTTAGCCACGAAGGCTCTGATTTTTGAAAAAATGGGTGCATACTTGGCCCGTTCCTTCGTGCTGATTCGCTCTGGGAGACGATGTGTGTTGCTGAGCCGGTGTTCACGGTAACCCAGCAGGGGATTTTCACCCTCTGAGAGGTATCTTGGCAATAAAACCAAGTCTAATTCCAGTCCTTAGGATGACTGGGCGGCTTGGCATATGGGAAGGTGGCCTCCTTCCGCTTCTGGATTGAAACTCCGCCTAGCTCTAAGCTGGGCCCATCTGTGAATTCCGTCTGCCAGTTCAAGTAATAGAACTCGATGAACAGTTTGACAGTGGGCTCTTCTTGAAGATAAGCTTCGCAAAAAACTTGGAAGTTGCAAATGTTGGAGATAGAATTGGGCCCGATATCTTGAGGATGAAGCTGGAAAAAGTGTAACACGTCTCGGAAGAATTTTGAACCAGGCGGGGTAAACCCCCGGATCATATGGTCAGTGAAAACGATTACTTCTCCTTCCTTGGGTTCAGGAGGATTTTCAGTGCCTGGGGCCCTCCAGTGGATGTCGTCTTTTTTGGATAAGACGCCAGTTTGAACAAAATTGTTTAGGTCTTCCTCGGTAACCCGGGATGCTACCCAGTTGCATGAGGTGAAGGTCTTAGTCATTGTTGATAATGGTCTGAAAAGAAGATATTGCCGGTTAAAGATTATGTTGTTAAGCCGGACATTGTTTCAAAGGTAAGAACTATAAACATGCAGTGTGTTAAGCCGGAGGATAATGTGTTGGATTATGCAGAGCAATCTACTGGTGGCTTAAGAGGGGACTAATGGTACCTGGTGGGTTATGATTTATCAGTTAAGCCGCCCACACGGTTATCAATTTTCATATCTATGAGTGAAGAATTGCTAAGTGTTGGACAAACAGTTCTCACAGATCAGTGCTATAACTTTGGATCTAAAGCAGTTCAGATAATGAAGAAAAGTTCTAAACCTAAGTGGCGGCAGCAGAGCAGTTCACGTGCTCAGATGAGATCTCTTATGGAGGGGAGGTGTTCAAATATCAAAAATGAGTGATAAACTGATGCCGCGCAAGATGGGTACTATGCTCAGATCAAGAACTACAAGAGATAGGGAGGAACAGAGAGGAACGGACATGAACTCCGAAGAACTCGAACAAACCCTAATGGAGATCTATGGTGAGGAAAGAGGAGAGCTTACCAGGGTTGTTGAACAGCGGAGGCGCGTAGTGGTGTTTCTGGTGCGTTCAGGTTGATGCAGCGCCCAGGGTTGATGCAGTGCACGAGGTCAACAGCAGCGGCGGAGCTCGGGTGCGTGTGGCGTCGAGGAAGAGTATGAAGACGAGGAGGCAAGGAAAAAAATGAAAAGGACCCCTGTCCCTATTTATAAGGAGGTGGATAGATGGAATGTGCGGGAATCGAGGAGGCTGAAAAATGATTATGTGATAGCACAGATGCCTCAATTTTTGGAAGTTCATTAAAAGTAAAGGTATATTGAGATTCGGACCTCGTATGATATTAATGCGAGATGACGTCATGGCGGGTTAGCACAATTCTCAGAGCTGACGTCATGGCGGGTTATAAGATTTCATAAGGACTGATGGTGAAGGATTTTTTCTAAGTCAAGTATTGAAGATTGATATGAACAAGTTCACATCAACCTAGGGCCTAATGTTGGGGATATAACTATTGGGTATGACCCGCCCAGGAGGGGCCGAGTCATACCACTGGCGATTCATAATGAGAAGGCCCAAGAAGATGTTGAAGATGGCGGTTCATGAAGCAAGCTTACTGAAGGCCCAAGACCCGGAGGAGACTTGAGGCCCACGGGCATAAACCACCATATGTTTAACTTGTATGTTAAGGAAAGTTTAGTTTTTTCACCGAGCCGGACACTTTGTCTATGAGCCAGGCAAGACTCTGTAAGCCGCCGGGCATCATCCTGTGTATATAAAGGGGTGACCCGACGGTGGGTTAGGGCAGGAAAACAACAAGTCGAGAACTAGGTCAAGCGTATTCGCTCCCTGGTAATCGAAAGCAATACAACCTAAAGCAGGAGTAGGCCTTTACCTCGTTGCGAGGGGCCGAACCTGGGTAAAACTCTCTGTGTCCCTTGTCCCATTTAACCCCTTTAATCTAACTACGTTGCGATAGCTCCACACCTAAGTCCTCATGCTAGGGCATACGCCATGACAATTCCACGACAGTACCCTCTTGCCAAACTTATGGTAAGGTACGCAATAGGTCTAGTACACAGCATAGCATACTTTATAGAACCTATGGTTGAGGCATAGGGAATGGCTTTCATTCTCTTTCTATTTTCTGTTGTGGTCGGGTTTTGAGTCTTACTCAACTTTACACCTTGCAACACAGGTAAGAACTCCTTCTTTGACTGTTCCATTTTGAACTACTTCAAAATCTTGTTAAGGTATGTACTCACTGAAAAATCTTACCAAGTGACTTGATCTATCTCTATAGATCTTGATGCCCAATATGTAAGCAGCTTTACTGAGGTCTTTCTTTGAAAAACTCCTTTCAAACTTTCCTTTATGCTTTCCAGAAAATTCTACATCATTTTCTGATCAATAATATGTCATTCACATATACTTATCAGAAAAGTTGTAGTGCTCCCACTCACTTTCTTGTAAATACAGGCTTCACCACAAGTCTGTATAAAACTATATGCTTTGATCAACTTATGAAAGCATATATTCCAACTCCGAGATGCTTGCACCATTCCATAAATGGCACCTTTAGGATCGACAAAAAATTTCTGGTTGCATCATATACAACTCATTTTTTAATAAATCCATTAAGGAATGCAGCTTTGATATCCATTTGCCAGATTTCATAAAATGCGACAATTGCTAACATGATCCGAACAGACTTAAGCATCTATACGAGTGAGAAAATCTCATCGTAGTCAAAATCTTGAACTTGTCGAAAACCTTTTGCGACAATTAGAGCTTTGTAGATAGTAACACTACCATCACCGTCTGTCTTCCTCTTAAAGATCCATTTCTTTTCTATGGCTCGCTGATCATCAAGCAAGTCAACCAAAGTCCACACTTTGTTCTCATACATGGATCCTATCTCAGATTTCATGGCTTCAAGCCATTTATCGGAATCTGGGCTCATCATCGCTTCTTCATAGTTCGTAGGTTCGTCATGGTCTAGTAACATGACTTCCAGAACAGGATTACCGTACCACTCTAGTGCAGATTGTTCTCCGGTTGACCTACGAGGTTCTGTAGTAACCTAATTTGAAGTTTCATGATCATCATCATTAGATTCCTCTCTAGTTGGTGTAGGCATCATGGGAACGGATTTCTCGGATGAGCTACTTTCCAAATTGAGAGAAGGTACAATTACCTCATCAAGTTCTACTTTCCTCCCATGCACTTCTTTCGAGAGAAACTCCTTCTCTAGAAAGGTTCCATTCTTGGCAACAAAGATCTTGCCTTCGGATCTGTGATAGAAGGTGTACCCAATTGTTTCATTAGGGTATCCTATGAAGACGCACCTCTCTGATTTGGGTTCGAGCTTATCAGGCTAAAGCCTTTTGACATAAGCATCGCTACCCCAAACTTTAAGAAACGACAGATTAGGTTTATTGCCAAACCACAGTTCATACGGTGTCGTCTCAACGGATTTTGACGGTGCCCTATTTAACGTGAATGCAGCTGTCTCTAATGCATAACCCCAGAACGATAGTGGTAAATCAGTAAGAGACATCATATGTCGCACCATATCTAATAAAGTGCAGTTACGACGTTCGGACACACCATTACGCTGTGTTGTTCCAGGTGGCGTGAGCTATGAAACTATTCCACATTGTTTTAAATGAAGGCCAAACTCATAACTCAAATACTTACCTCCATGATCAGATCATAGAAACTTTATTTTCGTGTTACAATGATTCTCCACTTCACTCTGAAATTCTTTGAACTTTTCAAATGTTTCAGACTTGTGTTTCATTAAGTAGATATACCCATATCTGCTCAAATCATCTATGAAGATCAGAAAATAATGATACCCGCCACGAGCCTCAACACTCATCGGACCGCATACATCGATATGTATTATTTCCAATAAGTCATTAGCTCGTTCCATTGTTCCACAGAATAGAGTTTTAGTCATCTTTCCCATGAGGCATGGTTCGCAGGTATCAAATGATTCATAATCAAGTGATTCTAAAAGCCCATCAGCATGGAGTTTCTTCATGCGCTTTACACCAATATGACCTAAACGGTAGTGCCACAAGTATGTTGCACTATCATTATCAACTTTGCATCTTTTGGCATCAATATTATGAATATGTGTATCACTATGATCGAGATTCAATAAACCATCAACATTGGGTGTAAACAGAATAGCAATTATTTTCTGTTTTAAATGAATAACCGTATTGCAATAAACATGATCTAATCATATTCATGCTCAACACAAACACCAAATAGCATTTATTTAGGTTCAACACTAATCCTAAGAGTATAGGGAGTGTGCGATGATGATCATATCAATCTTTGAACCACTTCCAACACACATCGTTACTTCACCCTCAATTAGTCTCTATTTATTCTGCAACTCCTGTTTTCAGTTACTAATCTTAGCAACTGAACAGGTATCAAATACCCAGGGGCTACTAAGAGCACTAGTAAGGTACACATCAATAACATGTATATCAAATATACCTTTGTTCACTTTGCCATCCTTCTTATCTACCAAATATTTGGGGTAGTTCCGCTTCTAGTGACCATTTCCGTTGCAGTAGAAGCGCTAAGTTTCAGGCTTAGGTCTAGCTTTGGGCTTCTTCACGGGAGTGACAACTTGCTTGCCATTCTTCTTGAAGTTCCCTTTCTTTCCCTTTGCTCTTTTTCTTGAAACTAGTGGTCTTGTTTAATCATCAACGCTTGATGCTTTTTCTTGATTTCTACCTTCGTCGATTTCGGCATCACGAAGAGCTCGGGAATCGCTTTTGTCATCCCTTGCATATTATAGTTCATCACAAAGTTCCAGTAACTTGGTGATGGTGACTAGAGAACTATGTCAATCACTATCTTATCTGGAAGATTAACTCCCACTTGATTCAAGCGATTGTAGTACACAAACATTCCAAGCACATGCTCACTAGCTGAGCTATTCTCCTCCATCTTTTTGGCGAAGTACTTGTCAGTGGTCTCATACCTCTCGACATGGGCATGAGTCTGAAATACCAATTATAGCTCTTGGAACATCTCATATGCTCCATGGTGTTCAAAACATTTTTGAAGTCCCAGTTCTAAGCGTAAAGCATGGTGCACTAAACTATCAGTTAGTCATCATATTGAGCTAGCCAAACGTTCATAACGTCTGCATCTGCTCCTGCAATAGGTCTGTCACCTAGCGGTGCATCAAGGACAAAATTCTTCTATGTAGCAATGAGGATAAACCTCATATCACGGACCCAGTCCGCATCATAGCTACTATCATCTTCAACTTAGTTTTCTATAGGAACATATCAAAAAACATAGGGGAGCTACAAAACGAGCTATTGATCTACAACATAAATATGCAAAAACTATCAGGACTAAGTTCACAATAAATTAAGTTCAATTAATCATATTACTTAAGAACTCCCACTTAGATTGACATCCCTCAAGTCATCTAAATGATACGTTATCCAAATCAACTAAACCATGTCCGATCATCACGTGAGATGGGGGAGTCATTAATGGTGAACATCTCTATGTTGATCATATCCACTATATGATTCACGTTCGACCATTCGGTCTCCAGTGTTCCGAGGCCATGTCTGTACATGCTAGGCTCATCAAGTTTAACCCGAGTATTCCACATGTGTAAAACTGGCTTGCACCCATTGTATTTGAACGTAGAGCTTATCACACCCGATCATCACGTGGTGTCTCAGCACGAAGAACTTTCATAATGGTGCATACTCGGGGAGAACACTTATACCTTGAAATTTTAGTAAGGGATCATCTTGTAATGCTACCGCCGTACTAAGCAAAATAAGATGCATAAAAGATAAACCTCACATGCAATCAAAATATGTGACATGATATGGCCATCATCATCTTGTGCTTTTGATCTCCATCACCAAAGCAATGTCATGATCTCCATCGTCACCGTCTTGACACCTTGATCTCCATCATAGCGTCGTGGTCGTCTCGCCAAATATTGCTTCTACGACTATCGCTACCACTTAGTGATAAAGTAAAGCAATTACATGGCGTTTGTATTTCATACAATAAAGCGACAACCATAAGGCTCCTGCCAGTTGCCGATAACTTTTACAAAAACATGATCATCTCATACAACAACGTATATCACATCATGTCTTGACCATATCACATAACAACATGCCCTCCAAAAACAAGTTAGACGTCCTCTACTTTGTTGTTGCAAGTTTTACGTGGCTGCTACGGACTTCTAGCAAGAACCGAACTTACCTACGGCACAAAAACCACAATGGTGATTTATCAAGTTTGCTATTTTAACCTTCATAAGGACCGGCCACAGTCAAATTCGATTCAACTAAAGTTGGAGAAACAAACACCCGCCAGCCACCTTTATGCAAAACTAGTTGCATGTCTGTCGGTGGAACCGGTCTCATGGACGTGGTCATGTAAGGTTGGTCCGGGCCGCTTCATCCAACAATACCGCCGAATCGAAATAAGACATTGGTGGTAAGCAGTATGATGATCACCACCCACAACTCTTTGTGTTCTACTCGTGCATATCATCTACGCATAGACCTGGCTCGGATGCCACTATTGGGAAACATAGCATGCAATTTCAAAAAAAATCCTAGGCTCACGCGAGATCTATCTAGGAGATGCATAGCAACGAGAGGGGGAGAGTGTGTCCACGTACCCTCGTAGACCAAAAGCAAAAGCGTTAACTTAACGCGGTTGATGTAGTTGAACATCTTCTCGAATCAACCGATCAAGTACCGAACGTACAACACCTCCGAGTTCTGCACATGTTCAGCTAGATGACATCCCTCGAACTCTTGATCCAGTAGAGGTACAAAGGAGTCGATGAGTTCCATGAGCACGATGGTGTGGTGGCGGTGTTGGTGATGTGATCCGCGCAGGGCTTCGCCTAAGCACTACGACAATATGACCGGAGGAGTAAACAGTGGAGGGGGGCACCGCACACGGCTAAGAAACAACTGTTATGCTTTGGGGTGCCCCCTGCCCCCGTATATAAAGGAGGAGAGGGGAGGAGGCCGGCCCCAGGGGGCGCTCCCAGTGGGGGAGTCCCACTAGAACTCCTAGTCCTAGTTGGCCCCTCCTTCCTTCCAATGGAAGGGGAAGAGGGAAAGAGAGGGAGAGGGAAAGGGGGCCGCGCCCCCTCCCCTAGTCCAATTCATACTCCCCATGGGGGGGCCACCTCCTCGTGGCCTGCCTCTCCTCTCCCCTATGGCCCATTAAGGCATGATACTTCCCCGGGGGGTTCCGGTAACCCCTCGGTATTCTGAAAAATATCTGAACCACTCTGAAACCATTCCGGTGTCTGAATATAACCTTCCAATATATCAATCTTTACCGACCATTTCGAGACTCCTCATCAAGTCTGTGATCTCATCCGGGACTCCGAACAACCAGTTGCGTTGTAGAGCATCTTTATAATCATCCAGTTACGTTGTGACGTGTAATGCCCCGAATCCGATGCGCCAGGTGTCTTCCAGTTAGTCGCCGCCATTGCCATGTCATTTGCTTGCGTGTTGCATTTTTCCTTGTCATCATCTGCATTTCATCTGCATGTTTTTCAAAACTTGCATCTGTTCGGGTTCCGCCGGTTCTCCCTGTTGTCCGTTTTGAGCCCAACCACACTCGCACGTGCCCCGTCGCCCCCTCTCAGACCTTGTTTCGTGAGCGGGAGAAAAACATTCTCGGAATGGGCCGAGATTTTCCGAGTGGCCTTGGTATACCACCGGTAGACCGCCCGTCAAATTTCGTTCCATTTAGAGGTCGTTTGATGCCCCAACGGTTAACCAAGTTAACCGAAACCCCCCCTTCTTTTTGCAGCCCATCACCTCTTCACACAGCCCACCTAGCCCATCTAAACCCCCTCCATGCTCTCTGTCGTTCGATCACGATCATGTGGGCAAAAACCGCACCCCATTTGGACCCTCCTAACTCCCTCTACCTATAAATATGCCCTCCCCCGTCCAAATCGCAGCCCTAACCCTAGCTCCTCCTCCCTCCGCACCGCCGGACATGTCCGCCGACGGCCGGACACGTCCAACCGCCGCCCCCAGCGAATCGCGCGCCGCCACGTCACCCCTGCACCTCCCCACCACCGTGGCCCGCCGCAGCCCAGATCCGGCCCGCTGTGGGCCAAAACCGGGTCGCGCCCCGCCGCCCGCGCCTCCGTGCCCGACCCCGCCGCCGGCGTGCATCGCCGCCGCTACCCCAAGGCTCCCTTCGCGCCGCCGCCACGGTGTCGTGCACCGCCGTCCCGCGCCGCCCTCACCCTCTGCGTTCCACCCCGCCGCCGCATTGCCAGACCCACCATCGCGCGTGCCTCATCATCGTCCCCGACCGGCCTCCCGGAGCTCCGCCATCGTCCTCGTCCCCGGCGGACTCCCCGACCCGCGCAGGCCCCGGATCCGACCGGAACGGACCCCGACCGCCCGGATCCGCCGCCGTCTCCTTGCCTCGGCTCCGTCCCCATCCGCCAGTGTTCTCCTCCGGTCGCCGTCGACCCCTTGCCGTCGCTGCCTCCAGGCCGATCGGGAGGAGCCCCGATCCGCCTGCCTGTTGACCGCTCGCGGCGCCGCGTGGGCCCCACGTCGGCCGGCCTGCTCCAGCTCTCCGCCGGCCCAGCAACACCTGCCTGCAAGGCCGCCTCCTCCGCTAACCTGGGCCGCAGCCCGCTAGGTGAGCGAGCCCCCGCAACCCCCGCGTAGTGCACGCTTTAGTTACTCTGCGCTCATACCCATTTTTTTTGCCAAGTCCCCATAATTTTTGCATTCTCGTGCTCTGTTCATCATGCCATAACTTCTTGTGTGCTGCTTCATTTTGTGCGTGTAATATATAAAAATGTTCATAATGAGGTGCTCTTCACTTTGTTCCATTGTGCCAGCTTTTTTGAATCCATATTGATGCCCTAATCATCATTTCAAGAGTGCTAAATGATATTAACCTGCTAAGACTGTTATAACTTGATGTTTTGTCATTTTCATTGAATTTTGTGTGTGCATCCTTTGAGCATGATGTCTACATGTTTTAGGAGCATATTCATGCCATCTTTACAGTGGTGCAATCCATGTATTTTTGTGTGCCCTGTGGTGAGTGCATCCAGCTCGTGAAGTAGGGTACTTGTTACTATTTTGCTAGGCTGAATCTGTTATATCATGATGCTATGTAAACCTGCTGCTACAAGTCATTCTATGCATAATCTGGAGATGTCCACTAAGGATGTTCTGTTATAAATGTTATGCTCTATTCATAAATACCCTTGTTTGCATTTATAGCCTATTGTATCTTGTTGATATCATGCTCCAAAGTTGCTAAATAATGTCTCTGTCAGCCTGTTAACATTAAGTTCAGTTTTGCCATGTGTTTTTGCTAGTGATCCATGCACCCTATGAACTTGCTCTTGCCATGTTTAGCTTCATATTTATGTCATCTTACTGTTGGTTGACTTCACATGCCATAAAATGCTCTGTGAGAGTGGTACATGCTCACCAACATGCCTACTTATCGTTGTTCCTGCCATGTACTGTTATTCTGAATCTGTCATATCATTTGCCATGTTTGCATGGATGCTACCATGTTTTCTGTTGATCTTTGGAATAAGTTCAGTAAGGAAGTGTTGTTAAATGATTTTAGTACTAGCATGACATGCTTAAGTTTGCCATGATAGCTTGCTGTAACTTGTAGTTTGCTAGTTCTAAACATTGTAACCTGATGTTATTTCTGCCATGTCCAGCGATTTCTGCCAAGTCTATGAACTGTTATTATTTGCAAACTTGCCATGTCCTTTTGAGCATGTTATATTGTTTTCTGGAGTTAGCTCAGTGTTCATGTTTTGGTAAGCTTCATTTGTAAATCATGTCCATGCCTTTTGTTTTCATGTTGAGGTGTTGTAGCATATTTTCATGATGCTTGCAAGATGCCTAGTTGCTGTTTTGGACAGATTGCTGTTATAACTTGTTTCATGTGTATGTGTTGAACCATTGCTCCGTTTTGAGCATGCTCTATTTGAAACTTGCTTAGTTTTACATGTAGCTTCATATTACCTTGTTGCATTCATGTTTTGAATGTGTTTTCTTGTTGTTTGAATGCATTTTGCTTCAATGCCATGCTTAACTTGTTTTGTTCACATCTTCTAGGCCGTAGCTCCGATTTAAACGAACTTTATATGTAACTTGACTAGAAAGCTGTGTAGATCATCTTGGTGCATATTAACTTGCTGTTTAACAACGTGAACATAATATTTATTCAGATCTGGACCAATTTCTAAATGTGCATATGACGACTTACCGGAATTGTTATATGTTGTTCCCAGCCTCATTTAAACTTGCTTTGATGTGTTGTTCCGGTTGTGCTTCTTCTCGTTAGTTCCTGTTTCATTGCGATCGTGAGGATTCGTTTGTCTACGCTTGGTTCTTCTTCGTGGCTTCATCTTCTTCATGGACTCGTTCTTCTTCTTAGCGGGATTTCAGGCAAGATGATCGTTACCCTGGATCTCACTACTATCATTGCTATGCTAGTTGCTTCATTCTATCACTATGCTGCGCTACCTATCACTTGTTTACCAAGCCTCCCAAATTGCCATGTCAGCCCCTAACCTTTTCACCATTCCTAGCAAACCGTTGCTTGGCTATGTTACCGCTTTGCTGAGTGCCTCTTATAGTGTTGTTAGTTGCAGGTGAAGTTGAAGATTGCTCCATTGTTGGATTCGGATTATTTTCGGGATATGACAATATCCCTTATTTAATTAATGCATCTATATACTTGGTAAAGGGTGGAAGGCTCGGCCTTATGCCTGGTGTTTTGTTCCACTCTTGCTGCCTTAGTTTCCGTCATACCGGTGTTATGTTCCTTGATTTTGCGTTCCTTACGCAGTTGGGTGATTTATGGGACCCCCTTGACAGTTCACTTTGAATAAAACT
Source organism: Triticum aestivum (assembly GCF_018294505.1). NCBI lineage: Eukaryota > Viridiplantae > Streptophyta > Magnoliopsida > Poales > Poaceae > Triticum > Triticum aestivum. The sequence continues at coordinate 380,753,821 of NC_057798.1, forward strand.
CCTCCAGCAAGGCCCAACCTTGGTTTTACCATTTGCCTACCTAAGCCTTTTTCCCTTGGGTTTCCGGAGCCCTAGGGTCATCTTTATTTACCCCCCCCCCCGGGCCAGTGCTCCTTCGAGTGTTGGTCCGAACCGAGCAGCCTGCGGGGCCACCTCGGGGAAACTTGAGGTCTGGTTTTACTCATAGCTTGATTTATCCGGTGTGCCCTGAGAACGAGGTACGTGCGACTCCTATCGAGATTTGTCAGCACATCGGGCGGCTTTGCTGGTCTTTTTTTACCATTGTCGAAATGTCTTATAACCGGGATTCCGAGACTGATTGGGTCTTCCTGGGAGAAGGAATATCCGTCGTTGACCGTGAGAGCTTGTGATGGGCTAAGTTGGGACACCCCTGCAGGGTTTAAACTTTCGAGAGCCGTGCCCGCGGTTATGTGGCAGATGGGAATTTGTTAATATCCGGTTGTAGAGAACTTGACACCAGATTTGAATTAAAACGCATCAACCGCGTGTGTAGCCGTGATGGTCTCTTTTCGGCGGAGTCCGGGAAGTGAACACGGTTTTGGGTTATGTTTGACGTAAGTAGGAGTTTAGGATCACTTCTTGATCATTGCTAGCTTCATGACCGTTCCGTTGCTTCTCTTCTCGCTCTTATTTGCATATGTTAGCCACCATATCATGCTTAGTCGTTGCTGCAACCTCACCACTTATCTTTTCCATACCCATTAAGCTTTGCTAGTCTTGATACCCATGGTAATGGGATTTCTGAGTCCTCGTGGCTCACAGATTACTACAGCAACAGTTGCAAGTACAGGTTATGCGATGATCATGACGCAAGAGCGATGCTTGCTTGTTTTGGAGTTCTTCTTCTGCTTCCTCTTTGATCAGGGGATAGGTCCTGGTCGGCAGCCTGGGCTAGCAGGGTGGATGTCGTTTGAGTTTTTGTTTGTGTTTCATCCGTAGTCAGATGATGCTCTTGTGTAAGATGTTGTTGTATTCGTGTGGCATTGTATGCCTCTTGTATGTATCCTCAACTATTATGTAATGGTACGATGTAGTGATATCCACCTTGCAAAAGTGTCTTCTATATGCGCTTCTATCCTTGGTGGGACCTTCGAGTTCCTTTAGGATAGGGTCGCATATTGGGCGTGACAAGTTGGTATCAGAGCCTCGACCGACCTTAGGAGCCCCCCTTGTTTGATCGTGTAGCTTGGCCGCTGTCGAGTCTAGAAGAAAACTTTTTCTGAGTCTAGTTATATTGGAGAGTAGGAATTCTTTTTATTCCTCAGCCCCTTCGTCGCCCTGGTCAGGTATCTTGACGTAGGTGTTTTGGCTTACTCCTCTTCTCCTTCAAAATTTTCTTTAGGGTCACACGGTTAGTTCTCCGATCATTGGTTCTCAGCTCTTTTTATCCGGTGCATTTCTCGTCAAGTTGACTCAAGCCTCTTCATCTTTGCCAAGTTCAATCCTCAGTTGTTTTCTTTTTCCCACCCGCCCACCCCTATTCATCTTGGAGTTGGAGTCCGTAATCAAGTATCCATCCTACTCATGCGAAGTTTTTGCATTCTCTCCTCAATCATTTCAACTGGTGCTTCTCTATTCAATCATTCGCCGTTCTAGTTGCTTGTGTTTTTCCCGCCCTCCCACCCCTTTTCTTCCCGGAGTCTGAGCCTCTATTCGAGAAGCTATTTCATTTGTGCGGAGCCTCTTCAGTCTTTCCTCAATTGTCTCAACCGGTGAATTCTCATCAAGTTAATCATTGTTCGTCTCATTTTCTTTTTCGGGTGGTTTCAATTCAAGCTTTTTCGATGTTGATCATATTCCTGTCCTCAACTCAAGTGCTTTCTTTGCTCGCTCACCTCTCGCCAGTTTAATCATTCCGGAGTGATGAAGACATCTCAGAAGAGTAGTGTTGTATTCAATTATTTCGAGGTTGTCACCTCATTCAAGTCTTTCTATTCTTCCAGTGCATCACCTCTCTCCCCCAAACTCCTTTTCCAACGGTGTTTCTTTTGGTGGGCCCTAACCCACAGGTCTTTTCCCAGGATCTTACCTGACTCTTCTAAGTTTCCCGGAGTTATTCTCAAATCCTTTTCGAAGTTGACGTAAGTATGAATTTCATCAGTCAGAGGCTTTTCCAATATCAATTTCAAATTATTTTTCATTGTTAACTCAACCTCTTCGCTTTTCATTCTACCAGAGTACCTCAGTAATTTTGGTGGCGTTCCTCGTCGTCATTTCAAGATAGAAGAAGAGTTCTTCCTCTATATCTTGTCCGTTCTCTCGAAGATTCGCGGTTCTAGTTTCATGCGACCCTCTCGAATTATTCCATTTGTCAGATATTCTTTTCTTACCATCCAGAGTATGTCAGAAGTCGTTTCTCATTTCTTTTCACCGGAGGCCATCGTAAAAGAAAAAATTCTTCATCCTCACATTTCAGCTACCGTTATCCAATTATCCCGGTCCTTCGTTCAAGTGTTCTTTAATCAGCTCATGATCTCTTTGTTCTTTTGCATCTAAATCCCCTCTAGCATATTGGTTCTTCTAATTCTTCCCGGTGATTCATTCTCTTTCATCAGTCATTTTCGAATTCTTATGGTGGTTCGTTCAAGATTCTTTTTCCTTGACTATCTTATCAATTCATTTGTTCTTTCCAAATCCCACCGGTGGTTCCATCTATACCTTCTCAAGTTTACGCTATATCTCTCTTAATCCTTTCTACGAGAATAAGTAGATGCCAAATCCATTGCTTGTCATCAATTTAAATTGGTGAAGGATACGCATAACGTAATTCTTATTATTGTTTCATCCAAGTGATCTAGTTTCTTCTTTCCAGAGTTGTTCAGCATGTCACATTTCCCGGTTTGAGATGTTTCATCTTTTCTTTTCCGGAGTTCCAAGTTTTTCGCATTATCTCGTCGTGAAGCTCCATCTAGATCATCGCAAGGCTTCACCTTGTGTTTTTAACTTTCCTTTCACTTGGTCATTCTTTTATTACCTGAGTTCTTCATGGAGGCTCTACATGGTGGTTCGCTAAAGATTTAACTCATTCTCGAAGTGTTCTTCAAGAATCTTTTTGGAGGTGCTCAAGTATTCTTCATCTTGCATTCCAAAGTGCAATTCCTTCTACCCTATATTTTGAGATGGTGTTATGTCACTCTTGACAATTTCCTTCATGTTTCATGATTCATATGTTGTCAAGAATGAGGTATTTTAAATCCATCAATCTCTTTGTTGGAGTTATCTTGGGATATATTTCACCTAAAGCCTTCCATTGGGAATGTTGCTATTTGTGGTGCGTATCTACGATCCAAGTTATCTCTCTATCATCTTGGTGGAAGAAGTTTTTCATCTCGTCGGTGTTATCAATTATATTATTTGTTTTCGTAGTGGCAGAATTTTGCCTCAATTTTGAGAAGTTTTCCATAAGCCCACTACAAGCTTATTCGTTTCGTTGTTGGTTTTCCAACGACTCCGTTATAACCTTCTCGGAAGGGTGCTTTCCAAGCTCATTTGTGGCAGAAGTTGGCATTTTCTCCTACATTCTGTTATTCCAATTATCTATCTTCTGTTCTTTCTTCAGGAGGCATTGTGATGTTGCTCTCTTCGTCCCATCATCTCGTTTTGCCAAGATCATGTTCTTTTATTGCTTATCCATTTAACTGCAGTGTTGTGGCTATCATTCCTCTTTTAACCGGAGTCTCATCCAAGTGCTTTCATTTTGCCAAGTTCATTTTCTAATCCTTCCATTTTCAGTCGGAGTGTTGCCGAAATTCTTTTATTCATTCCTTTTCTATCTTGTTCTAACCGGAGTGGTTTCAGAGTCTATCTTGTTTCCATGAGCTTTTGATTCTTGTCATACTCGGCATTCCTCTTTTCTACCCGAGTTCTCTCGACTTTGTTATTCTTCTTTCTGCTGGTCATATTTCACCTCGTCCTCTTTCCCTTCCGTCTTGTTCCTAAGATCTCGGGACGAGATCTCTTGTTAGTGGAGGAGAGTTGTAACGTCCCGAATCCAATGCGCCAGGTGTCTTCCAGTTAGTCGCCATTGTTGCCATGTCATTTGCTTGCGTGTTGCATTTTGCCTTGTCATCATCTGCATTTCATCTGCATGTTTTTCAAAACTTGCATCCGTTCGGGTTCTGCCGGTTCTCTTTGTTGTCCGTTCTGAGCCCAACCACACTCGCATGTGCCCCGTCGCCCCCTCTCAGACCTTGTTTCGTGAGCGGGAGAAAAAGGTTCTCGGAATGGGCCGAGATTTGTCGAGTGGCCTTGGTATATCACCGGTAGACCGCCCGTCAAATTTTGTTCCAATTGGAGGTCGTTTGATGCCCCAACGGTTAATCGAGTTAACCGAAACCCACCTTCTCTTTGCAGCCCATCACCTCTTCACACAGCCCACCTAGCCCATCTAAACCCCCTCCATGCTCTCTGTTGTTCGATCACGATCGTGTGGGCGAAAACCGCACCCCATTTGGACCCTCCTAGCTCCCTCTACCTATAAATATGCTCTCCCCCGTCCAAATCGCAGCCCTAACCCTAGCTCCTCCTCCCTCGGCGCCGCCAGACATGTCAGCCGACGGCCGGACATTCCAGTCGTCGCCCCCAGCGAATCGCGCGCCGCCACGTCGCCCCTGCACCTCCCCCGCCGCCGCGGCCCGCCGCAGCCCAGATCCGGCCCGCCGTGGGACGAAACCAGGCCGCGCCTCCGCGCCTGACCCCGCCGCCGTCGTGCATCGCCGCTGCTGCCCCACGGCTCCCTTCGTGCCGCCGCCACGGTGTCGTGCACCGCCGCCCCGTGCCGCCCTCGCCCTCCTCGTTCCGTCCCGCCGCCGCATCGCCATACCCGCCATCGCCTCATGCCTCATCACCGTCCCTGACCGGCCTCCCGGAGCTCCGCCGTCGTCCTCGTCCCTGGCGGACTCCCCGACCCGCGCAGGCCCCGGACCCGACCGGAACGGACCCCGACCGGCCGGATGCGCCGCCGTCTCCTCGCCTCGGCTCCTTCCCCATCCGCTGGTGTTCTCCTCCGGTCGCCGTCGACCCCTTGTCGTCGTTGCCTCCAGGCCGATCGGGAGGAGCCCCGATCCGCCTGCCCGTTGACATAAACAAAATACAACACATATGGTAAAAGTTGTCCCTACCAAATTCACTTACCAAGAACGCTACACTCCCGACGACGGTGCTAAAAAAGAGTCTTGATGACCCACAAGAATATGGGGTCAATTTAGTCCTTTCAAGAAATAAGAGTGTCAAACCCATCGAGGAGCAGAAGGAATTGACAAGCGTTTTTGGTAAGGTTTCGGTGCAAATGATATAAAGATAGTTTGATAGCAAGATAAATAGTAACAAGGTAATAAGTAACCAAATTAATAAAGTGCAGCAAGTGGCCCAATATATATTGATGCTAAGGACAAGCCGGTTGTGCTTCTTATAGTGACTAAAACGTTCTTGAGGACACACGAGGATCTCGCTAAGTTACTTTCACAACGATTCATCAGCGGCTGGAAAACGACGGCCATCGGTGTTGGAAAATGGTGTTGCACGCTACCGTGGTGCTATTACCGATGATGGCAGAGAAGTTGCGATGGTGGCGACCACGAGCTGAACATTTGCTGGAACCGACGACTATGGGTTCTGCAACCGGCGATGGCGGAAGCTACTACCAGCGACTTATTTTTTCCTGCAACCACGCACGGATTTGCTGGAACATGAGGTCGACGGTCGTGACGGCGATGTTGCTTTGCTGCAATGGCAATGCAATTTTGCTGGAACCGGTGACTGCCACTGCTACAACTGGCGATGACCGTGCTACCACAAGGTGTTGCAACCAACAAAAGAAGTGCTGGAACCATGGTGTCATTTTTTTCCCGGAACCGATGAGGTTGTTTGCTACAACCAGCGATGGATATGTTTTGACCTGCATGGTAAGCTACAACCGTCAGTGATGATGATGACGTTTTTTGATGCAATTGTCGTCTCCGCTTGCTACGTCCTGCATTGAAAATCGTTACTATGACGACGACCATGTTTCTTCGCGACTAATGAAAATGTGTTCCTCAGTGGTGATGAGACATGACAATTACATACAGCTGGGGGCATGGGTTGCGCGAGTTGATCGACAAGCGCATGCGAGTGTAAAGCAGCCAAGGGTGGGCGTGAGGCGGCCGGCGAGCACAGACATCTGCAACCATCACCTTCTTTTGCTACGACCGACAATGAAAATCGCTACTACTACGATGGTCATGTTTCTTCGTGACTAACGAATGTGTTCCTCAGTGACAACGGGAGACGACGAGCGCAGGCGGTCGAGGGCGAGCATGGGCGGCGCTGGTTGGTCGACAAATAAGGTGGCTAAGGGAGAGCGTGAGACGACCGGTGAGTGCGAAGTTCCTCTTCTTTTGTGCGTGCTTGCAGGAAAGGGGAACATGGCAGCAAACGACCTATTATTGTGGAGGAGTGAAAGAATGAGCAATCCACCTTGGGTGGTGCTATGATTGATCTCTGCTTATATAGGGTCATGTATAGAGGGAGCGTCGAGCGCTAGCGAGAGCGCGTGGTCGATCGTGGAGATCGTGTACAGGCGCAAGCAGTACATGGGCGAACGGGGGTTCTATCTATACAACTAACACCCCGCCGCAGTTGAAGCATCCGGGGGGCGGATGCATAAACTGGAACGAAAATCTTGGAACGTCGTGGTCGGGAGCCCCTTGGTGAGCACGTCCGTGAACTGCTGCTTGGTCGGTACATGGAGCGCGTGGAGCTTGCCGAGTGCCACGTGTTCACGGACAAAGTGGATATCCAGCTCTATGTGCTTCGTCCTTTGATGGTGAACTGGGTTGGTAGACATGTACACCGAGGAGATGTTGTCGCAGAACACCATGCTCGCTTTGGGCATGGGAATGGAGAGCTCCGCCAAGAGTTGACGAAGACAGCATCATTCGGCAACGGCGTTGGCGACAGCGCGATACTCCACCTCCGCGCTCGAGCGGGACACGGTAGCCTGGCGATTCGATGACCAGGAGATGAGGGAGTCGCCGAGGTACATGGCGTAACCGGACATCGAGCGGCGTGTGTCGGGGCAGCCGACCCAGTCCGCGTCGGAGTAGGCCACAAGGTCGAGTGACGGCGCACGCTGGAGATGGAGACCATGAGGCGTGGTGCCCCTCAGGTAGCACAGCACCCGTTTGACGAGGGCGAAGTGTGGTGCTCGTGGATCATGCATGACCAGACAGCATTGTTGCACCGCATAGGCGATATCAGGGCGTGTCATGCACATGTACTGAAGGGCACCCACGATGTTGCGGTACTCGGTGGGGTCCAGAACCGGTGCGCCATCGACAGCGGAGAGCTTGTTGTGCGTGTCAACCGGCGTGGGCACCGGCTTGTAGGACGTCATGTTGGCGCGCTCGAGCAGCTCCTCGGCGTACTTCTGTTGGGAGAGGAAGAAGCCGTGTTCCGTGCGGGTGACGGCGATCCCAAGGAAGTAGTGGAGGGGGCCGAGGTCCTTCATGGAGAACTCGTCGGAGAGTTGGTGTTGCAGTTGTTGAAGAAGAGCGTCGACGAGGCCGTGAGGACGATGTCATCGACGTAGAATAGGAGGTAGGCGTCGCCCGCGCTGCTAAGGAGCACGAACAGTGAGGGATCCGCAAGCGAACTGACAAAGCCGAGCTGGTGTGCGAAGGCCGCGGACCGGGCGAACCACGCGCGTGGTGCTTGTTTGAGGCCGTACACCGACTTGTTGAGGAGGCACACGTGCTCGGGGTGGGCGCATCGACGAAGCCCGTAGGTTGTTGACAATAGACACGCTCGGCGAGGTGTCCGTGGAGAAAGGCGTTGTTGACGTCCATTTGATGGACCGGCCAGTTGCGCGTGGCCGCAATAGTGAGGACGATGCGGATCGTGGCGGCCTTGACGACGGGAGAGAACGTCTCGTCGAAGTCCACACTAGGTCGTTGAGAGAAGCCGCGCAGCACCCAGCGTGCTTTGTACCGCTCAAGCGAACCGTCCGCCTTGAACTTATGGCGAAACAACCATTTGCCGGTGACGACATTGACGCCGGGTGGCCGCGGCACGAGCCGCTAGGTTGCATTCTCCATCAGCGCCATGTACTCCACCTGCATAGCAGACAGCCAACATGGATGTTGCAAAGCAGAACGCACCAACCGGGGTATGGGTGAGATGGCAGTGTCGGCGACAGTGGCAGTGAGGTTGTCGGCATACTTGGGGTTGGGCAGGAACTTGCCGGCCTGAGCGCGCGTAGTCATGGTGTGGGTTGGGATGGGCGCGACGCGGCGACATGGACGTGGTGGCGTGGGCGGCGGTGGAGGGGTGTTTTGGGGAGCAGTGGGAGGGCTGCTGCTAGGTGCAGTGGGAGGGGTGGCCGGAGCGGCTGCCGGTGTAGGTGTCGTGGGCGAGGAGGGTGCTGGCGTAGCTATGTTGGCGGGAGGGAGCGATCGACCACCGTGTCACCAGGGTGGTCTGGAGAAGTGGCGGGTCGTGCCCGCACAGTGCGAGGTCGCCGGGGAACGAATGGGAGCACGAGCTCGTCGTCAAGGGAGTGCGTTGGGTCAGGCGGCGACGTACTGGATTGATCGCGAAAGGGAAAGCGGCGCTCGTCGAAGACGACATGACGAGAGATGATCACTCGCCCGGTCGCGGGGTTTAGGCATCTATATCCCTTGTGGTCAGTGGCATAGCCGAGGAGGACGCACGGTGCCGAGCGTGGGGCGAGCTTGTGAGGTATTCTGGCTGTAAGGTTGGGGAAGCATAGACACCCGAAAATGCGCATAGCTGTGTAGGCGGGGTGAGCGCTGTACAGAAGGAAGAATGGTGTCTGGTTGTGGCGAGGTCGGCACGGCCGTCTGTTGAGGAGAAAGGTAGAGGTTTGCAGCGCTTCTGCCCAATAGGAGAATGGCATATGGGCATGGGACAGGAGTGCTCTGGCGATGTCGTTGAGTGTACGGAGCGCGCGCTCGGTGCGCCCATTCTGCGGAGACGTGTATGGGCACGACATGCGCAGGGTAATGCCAAGCAAGGCGAAAAGGGCACGTGAGGAAGCATTGTCGAATTCTCTACCGTTGTTTGTTTGGATAGTGAGGACAGGGAGATTGAAATGGTTTTTGACGAATGTGAATGAAATTGTGTATGATGGGGTAAACGTCGGATTTGTGGCGAAGAGGATGTAGTCGTCGAGCAACAATAGATAGTATTGACAACCAGAATTACTAGGTACGGGGGAGGTCCAAACATCACTGTGTACAAGCTGGAACGGAAAGTAAGATACATGCGATGATGAACTAAAAGGGAGTTTAGTGCTTTTGCCAAGCTGACCCGCCTGACACACGCCAGTGGTGCTGGGTTCTGGGGTGATGGCGGAGGGGCGCAGGGTCCGGTCGAGGGAGTCGACGGTGGGATGACCTAGGCGTTGGTGCCACAGGTCACGCGAGACGGCGGTGAGCGCGTGGTGAGCGTGGGTCGGTGGCGTGTACGACATGGGGTAGAGCTCGTCGCCGGCATCATTACAGCGGAGGATCACCTTCCTTGTTCTTCGATCCTTGAAAGAGAAGCCAAGATCATCAAACTCCACATTAACTGGGTTATCACGGGGAGAGCTTTGACAGAGAGTAAATTTTTGATGAGGTAGGGAGAGACGAGGATGTTATTGAGGTGGAACGGGAAGGTGGATGTAGGTATGGTGGTGTGACCGGTGTGCGTTACTGCAAGCAACGATCCGTCGTCGACTACTATGCGGTGTGAGTAGCAAGGGTTTGCGGAGGAGAGTATACCTGACGACGACGCCATGTGCGACGAAGCGCCTGTGTCCAGGTACCAGTCGGTGCTCGGGGGAGATGGCTGCTGCTGCTGCACCGTCATGTTGTTGAGCGCGGCGATGAGAGCGTTCTGGTCCCACGCCGGAGTTGAGGATGAGGGCGGGGGAGCAGGCGCGGGCGTGGCGTTGTAGAGCAGGTGAGGAGGCACGGCCGGGTACCAGGCAGTGGGCGGGGCAGCGTTGTAGGCGTCGGGCGCTGTCGCGTGGTGTGTGGCCGAGCCGGCGAACGGAGGAGCCCCGCCAGGGCGTGGCCGAAGGATGCCGGGGCCGGGAGCATGGGGCCGCCATGGCATGGGCCATGCATGCACCATGCCAGTCCACGGAGCGGGTGCTGGAGCAGCAGGACGAGGAGCTTGGGCGCCCCCGCCGGAGTTGTGCGCCCCCCGCCAGAGTTGTTGCCCCGTCCACGGCCGCGGCGGCCGCCGCCCTGTCCACGGTTGTTTCCACCGACTTGTCCAGCAGCAGCGGCTCTCCCAGAGTTGTTGGCGTTGGCGGGGGCCTAAGCAGCATGGGGAGCCGTGTCGGTGGTGGTGTCGGCGGCCAGCCTGCTCTCCTCAAGGAGAAGAAAAGGCACGGCATCGCAGGAGCGACGGGAAGGGAGTCTGCATGGTGAGAATCGGCACGGCATACCTGAACCGAGGATGAAGCCCACGGATCATGTTGAGAACCTCGTCGCGGTCGCCGACGGCGGCGCCGAGCTCGGCAAGGCGATCGGGGCAGTCCTTGAGACGCGCGAAGAAGGAGAGGATGGACGACCCCCCTTGCTCGATGCGCCGGAACTTGGTGGAGAGCAGAACCACTTGATGTTCGGCGTTGGCTAGGAAGAGGTTGCAGATGGAGTTCCACACGGCGGCGGCTGTAGCGCCGCGCTGGTGGATCAGGCCGAACACCTCTGGACTGACGCGGTTGTACAGCCACGAGACGATGTGAGCATCATCCTGAAGCCAGTACGGATCCTGGGGGCGCGGTGGCCCGGTGATGTGGTCGCCGACGGGCCTGCTTCTGGAACATCACCTCAAAGAGGGTGCGCCAGTGGGAGAAGTTGGGAGGGTTCAGCGAGAGCACGATGGGGACGTGCTGGTTGATAAAGATGCCCGCCAAAGGAGAGATGGCATGTGGCGCCGTGGAGGTGGAGGCGCCGTGGTCGGAGACGAAGCGCGCCCCGCGGTTGAAGGCGGAAGGGGTCAGGAGAGTAGGGTTGGGGGGCTGGCTCACCGGTGTGGCCGGCGTGCGTGGTGCGTGGTCGTCGGTGCCATGGCCAGAACGTGGGGAAGGAGGTGGAGGAGGTGGAGGCATCGACATGAAAGCGAAGCAGTTGGGGGGGAAGTAGGCAGCGGAAGAGGTCTATGGACCGGAGAGGAGTCCAGCGTCTGATACCATGTGGAGGAGTGAAAGAATGAGCAATCCACCTTGGGTGGTGCTGTGATTGATCTCTGCTTATATAGGATCATGTACAGAGGGAGCGCCGAGCGCTAGTGAGAGCGCGTGGTCAATCGTGGAGATCGTGTACAGGTGCAAGCAGGACGTGGGCGAACGGGATTCTATCTATACAACTAACAGTTATGCGTCTCTCTCTCTCTAAGGGGCAGTCTGCGTCTATCTGAGCTCCGTGCAATCTAACGCTCTTTTTTTTAATTTGAGAAACTGTAATCTAACGTTCGGTAGGCGACCGGCCAACAGTTGGGCCGGCCGGCTGGCGCCAAGCGTCGCCCAACCTAGAAAGCCCAATAAGAGCCCAGCCTGTCAGGGTATAGCAGAAGCATTCGGGCAGCACACCCCCAATCCAACTAATCATCCCCTCTGATGGCCTCGCTGCTGCGCCTCCCCTCGCTACTCGCGCCGGCGGCGGCCAGACCGGCGGCCCTGCTCCGCCACCGGGGCCGCTGCCTCCACACGTCTCCGGCGAGGCTATGCCCTGCCGCTACGGCCGCGGGTGCTTCCTCGGCAGCGCCCGTTAAGATGGAGACACGCGGCGGCGACAGGGAGGGGCAGGTGACGCCGCGGTCGACGGACTTCAACGCCTGGTACACGGACGTGATCGACGCCGCCGAGCTCGCGGACTACGGGCCAGTGCGGGGCACCATGGTCATCCGCCCCTACGGCTACGCCATCTGGGAGGCCATACAGGTCGGTGCTCCAGAGTAGTCCTCCTTACCGCGTGCTCGCTTCAACGCGTCTTAATGCCCGTGCTTGTTGGGCAGACTTTGACATTGTTGGTGTAAACAAGAATGGTAGTTACCTGGTGCTACTGTGAGGCGATGCTTGAATACACTGTGAACTGTATGAACTTATTTAGTGTTGTGTACGTGCGAATTGTAGCAACCATAACGGTATCTTGGCCTCGCCTCTCAGTCTTATACCTCTAGTTCTCACTTCCTGGCGTGCCACTCTTACCATTTTATCGTTGCTTATGCATTCGAGGAATATTCATAAAATGCTGTCAATTTTAGCGCGTCCTTAGTATAAACTTGTAATCCTTGCATGGGACTGGAAGTGGAGTACTTCATAGCAGGAAGTGTCTTTAGTATAGAGTTTGAATATTTTTTATTTTTGTTGTTGTTGTAGGATTATTTGAATGTAAAGTTCAAGGAGACGGGGCACAGCAACATGTACTTCCCTCAGGTACGCATACCATGTTTCATTTGGCTGCGCTATTTTTTCTGTAGTGCCCAAGCCAGAGTCTTGATCGATCAAGATGTTAGTTTGTTTCTGCCGTTCTTTGCTCTAATTCGATGCATGTCGGTATCATTTAATAGCGCCACACGATGAAATATAATCCTTTTGTAAAAATATCAGTTTATGTCTTGGCTTATCTATTGCTGAGCTATGATCTTCATACCTGATGTGCAGGTGCTAGCTATTAACTTGTTTTGGATGTAAAGCAGGCATAACAAAGTGAAAAAAGAAATATCATTTGAAACATAGTATGAACGCATGCACGTGTTCCAGATACTTACGTCCTATATGTACTCCCTCCATTCCAAAATATAAGGATGGTAGGGACCCGATCACACTACCACTCAATTGCTCACAAGCACCATTGATTCGAGTACAGAGTATCAATTACACACTAATTGATACTCCCTCTGTCCCAAAATATAAGAACGTTTTTGACACTAGTGTAGTGTTAAAAACGTTCTTATATTATGGGACGCAGGGAGTAGTTGGGTAAGGAAGAACAGGGGAAGGGGAACGAGAGGAAGAAGAGAGCCGAGCCGCCGGTTGCTGTTTGCCGTGATCCACTGGATACCCCGTTCGTAGCCTTCTCCTGTGTACTTGTAGATGCAGCAGTGGTTCAGGAGCCATGTACGAGTACAAGTTAGGAGGGGCTCCTAACATCCCCCCCTCCTTGAAATGCGGCTTGACCCCAAGCCGACGCCACAGAGAACCGCCGGGATCCCATTGCACTCGGTGTTCCTTGACTAGCTCGAAGTCCTGATGATAGTCGAAATCGGGGTTGACTTGAACGACAAAGTTGTAGTAGCCGTGGCCGATGGTGACTCCATCCCAAGAGGCGCCGCGGAAGTGGTCGTTGCCAACATAGTCTTGATCGAAGTTGAGGTAGTACTTGTGGTCGATGGAGCCCTGCACGACGACAGCGACACTGGTGATGAAACCCCTCCCTCCTTGAAAAGTGTCTTGATTGGAAGCTGAAGTCCCATAGCCTTCCTGGATGACTGTGAAGCTCCCTAGATCATCAGGTGTAGCCCACACTCAGATTTTCCGCTCCTCGTAGACTTGCATGACTGGCAATAGAATGGCAGCAAGAACCCCCGTAGTGCTATGAGCTTGTCAAGTCTGCAATCAAGCTCCAACGTTCCATGCAAGAAATGGATGGTCATCCACTGATTTAGTTCGCTGCTGCCCATTGGCTTCTCCATTCTCAACTGGATGCATATAGGAGTCGCATATGCAAGCCAGACTTCAAACAAGTAATGCATCAGGGAAGTCAATGCACATGTACTGCAATTATAGCTCGCAAGGCCTCCGGGATCCCACAATTGCTCAAGGTGGTCACCACTAGCTGAAGTATCTGGAGTCCAGCGAAACATTTGTTTATGCCCAAAGGAGAATGATACACTACCAAATAGACTGGAATCTGAATAATGAATCTCTGTTGCAAATTGTACAGCCTGAATTGCAAATAGTTTGAGAGTGTAGAAATACCAGCCACGATTAACCTCACATAATATTGGTTCAGAAAGGGGACGAGGCAACATAAAAATATGTTGTGAATTTTTGTCCCGCGATTGATGCTTGTCCACCTGCCATTGCATCGTGATACCAGCTGGAGCAAAAGACAATAATGGCCAAAACTGCACGAACTGAAGACAGACACTACTCGGAAATGTTGTACTTAGAGCACCCAATCGCTGCTTGCTGTGAAGGAGCCTGTCATGACCACTGAAATCTGAATCATTTTTGCCCCGTTTCAAAAACCACGAGCACGAGAGCTGCACTGGAAGTATCCTTATGCAATTCCCAAGGAGATTGGAGCACCGTTCCCATGCATTGTTAGTGTGAAAGTTGATTGAAGCACGACCACTGCCTTTAAATTCTTCTTGACTCGAAAAAAACAAGTGCACTGATATATGCATAATGTGAATTATTCCCTTCAATTTATCAGAAATAGGAATGCAACCCAGAACAGCATAGTCCCAATCCACTACGTGATGCTCACAAACAACCATAAATTGATGTTCAATATATTTCACCTTAGGCAGTTCTGAACACACTTGCACTGCTCGGCAATCGCAAGAACCAGATGGCCGAGGAAGCTTCAGGTGGACATTTATTTGACCAAATCTGGACTTCAGTTGCAGATTTGGAAAATACCTTGAGAAAGCTCTAAGAGAATTCAGATTACCAGATAAACTCTACATCACATAAATGACTTGTGGTAGCATCCATATGTGCTTCCGAGTAACTCCTTCAGGATAGCAAGCAAATGATGGCCATGGCATAAGACAGAGCCTGCTAACAGATGTTTTCCTCTTGGAACTGAGTGGCCATGCAACTTTCCATTGAGAATGTTTAGAGCAATTAGGAAAAACGGATAGAGTGTTGAATTCCACTCTCTTTAACCCAGCCTCACAACAATTGCTTGACTCAGTACAAACTAAGGAAGTGAGCTGTCCTTGTTCATACTTGGGTAGTTCTAACCATACTTGTACTGCTTGGCATTTGTATGGAAATGAGGGCCACAGTAGTGATTGCAGCTCTGTCTTGCTGCCATTACCTTGCAAAACGAGAGTTATCACCACTATATGAAGCAAAGAAGATGTCTCCCAAAAAGGCCAATGCAGCAGCTCTCGAGCAGACTGAACAGGAGGCGCCCATTCTTGCAAATCACGCTTCATGCTTGGCTGCTGATCCCGTGGCCACCACACATATCCGGAGTCACCGGAGACGCAACCACAAGCTATGCCATGGAGCAGAACAGTGTCTTTCACAGCACATGTACCAAATTCCCACAGAGGAAGTGAATCAATAGGATATGCAGAGAGTAGTCTGAACAACAACACTAGTAAACAAACTGGATATTGAACCCTGAAGCTTGTAACAGACTAGTTCATACGGCCCAAATTGCATGAACTGAAGAATTTTTTTGCTTGAATGTTCAGTGCTTAGAGCAGCCATTTTCTGCATGCTCAGAAATAGATGTGCAGTCGTGATAGGTAGATTGGAATGCTGCACTTTAGGAGCCGTAGTAATAGAGCAAGCACATAGTTCTAAAAACCACTTTTTACCTTCATGAAATAACTGCTTACAAAAACATGAATCATCCTTGTCCTCTGATGGCACACCGATTTGAAATGACGGCCATGGAGTTGGTCGAATCTCATTCCCCTCTGCAAAATGATCTGCCAGAAACGATGGCCATGGTGTCGGCCATATCAAAAATCCTAGGTGCCTTGTGGGCAATGAGACGTCCAGGTCATGGTTCAGGAATGGCTGCATTGAATAGATAGCTGAAAACATAGGAGAAGATGGAGTGGTCAGGAGCCTGTCTTCCATGGCTAGGGGCGCCCACAGGTTAGAATCACCGTTGCTAGCAGGGTGACTGAGGTTGGTGACGAGCACAACTGTGGTTGCTGGGAGTAGTGATGCCGTCATGACTGGCAATGTGAGCGACGATGTGACAGTGACTTGGTTCGGGCACTCTGTCGAACAGATCACGGGCATCGTGGTGATGCAGTCAAGGGACGCATGGTGGGTAATCTGGAGGACCTCCTGGACCTTGATGGTTGAGGAGAAGACGCCGGGGAGGACGGCAAGCTCGGGAGCGACTTCGGCAGAGGCCGCCACAATTGCAGACTCGTCTGTGCCTGAAACAGCGGCACGGCAGGTGGTGTCGTGGTTGGTGTGGAGCACGGCCGGAGCAGTTGTTGATGTAGCAGTAGTAGCAGCAGGTGAGGCAGCCGGATCGACTTGCGAGGTAGCCCCGGCTGGATCGCCCGTGCGTGCAGCCGCGAACTCGGACCTGATGCTATCCAGTTGCACCGATAGCTGCACGAGAAACCACAGCATCTGGTCATCTGCGGTCATGGCGCCCCACTCCGGTGGATAGACGAGGGAACAAGGAGCCTGCTCTGGATCGGACATGGTGCTGTTGCCGGTGGAAATTGGGGAATCGGGGGAGGTGGTGGTGGGTGAAAAAAAAATTGTGGGAATATTTACTGGCTCTGAATACCAAATGTTAGGGACCCGATCACACTACCACTCAATTGCTCACAAGCACCATTGATCCGAGTGCAGAGTATCGATTACACACTAATTGATAGTTGGGTAAGGAAGAACAGAGGAAGGGGAACGAGAGGAAGAAGAGAGCCGAGCCGCCGTGTGCCGTTTGCCTTGATCCACTGGATACCCCGTTCGTAGCCTTCTCCTGTGTACTTGTAGATGCAGCAGTCGTCAGGAGCGGGGTAAGCCCATGAGCTGGCCCAAGAGGCCAGGCCCTGTACATCTACGAGTACAATTAGGAGGGGCTCCTAACAAAGTTGTATTAGTTTTTATATAAGTCAAACACGTGCTTGTTTGACCAAGCTTTTAGAAAAAAGTATCAACATCTGCAGTACCAATTTGTATCACTAGATCCATCATGAAAAATATTTTCATATTTTATTTAATTTATATTCTGTTGATATTTTATTCTACAACCTTGGTCAAACATACATAAGTTTGACTTGCACGGAGCCAATACACCTTATATTCTGGAATGGAAGGGGTATCTTTTTTATAGCTAATTAGCTAGTCTATTTTATCAAATTATTGCTGTAATTGGTGACTGTTTCTTCTTCACACATAGCTTAGCTCATGTTTTATCTGAATGAGACTGTTTTCTTGGCATTCCCCTTGATATACTTTCTTATCCTTGCCCTCTTTGTTGGACCAGTTCATACCGTACTCGTTTATAGAGAAGGAGGCCAGTCATGTCCAAGGGTTTAGCCCGGAGCTTGCAGTAGTTACCATTGGAGGAGGAAAGGAGCTGGAGGAAAAACTTGTGGTAATACTTTGCTCTAGTTTTATGAAGTTAAGAACCATTATATTCACTTTGAACAATTCTTATAAATGTGATTAATTCTGTGAGTGGGTCACGGTCACTTCTAAAGCTGCACTTTTTTGCATTTCCATTCTCGAGGGCTTTGTAGGTAAGACCAACAAGTGAAACCATCGTAAATCACATGTTCACTAAATGGATCCAGAGCTATCGTGATCTCCCTCTCATGATTAATCAGGTAACCACATTGGCAGACTTGGGTCAACACACTCACTATCATTTACTGTACTAATTATTTCCTATTATTCTAGTGGGCCAATGTGACAAGATGGGAAATGAGGACTAAGCCATTCATCAGAACTCTTGAATTTTTATGGCAAGAAGGTCATACAGCTCATGCAACCCTTGAAGAGGCAGAGAAGGAGGTTTGTTCATCATTCTGCAAGTTCCTTTTGCCCCTGAACTTGTTCAGTACCATGCCATTCATGTAATGATACAGATGTGAAACAATGAAAGGTTCTAATGCGCTGTCATCTGCTCCATTTCTTAATACTCTGCAGGCGATGCAGATGATTGATGTATATACCAAATTTGCTTATGAGCAAGCTGCAATACCAGTTATTCCAGGCAGGAAATCAAGAGTGGAGACATTTGCTGGTGCTGATCGGACCTACACTATAGAAGCTATGATGGGTGACAAGAAGGCCTTACAAGCTGGAACTAGTCACAACCTTGGCCAGAACTTCTCCCGTGCCTTCGAAACACAGGTTGCTCTTTACCAACTTTGAACTGTCTCATTTTCTTGGCATCTTGTGTGCTTCCTGTACTCAATCATTTAGCTATTATAAGTAGTTAAGTACCTATTGCAATCCTCTGAGACAAACTGTTTATTTTGATTTTCCCCACCTGCTGCAGTTTATGGATGAAAATGGTCAACTTGAGCACGTATGGCAGACTTCTTGGGCTATTAGCACTCGGTTCGTTGGTGGGATCATCATGACCCATGGTGATGATGCTGGTTTAATGCTTCCACCAAGGATTGCTCCCATTCAGGTCTTATCCCATTGCTTTGTTTACACCTTTGTGCGCACAAAGCTCAGGCCCTTGTACCTGTATAAGTTTTTCCTTCATCTGTCTTGTACTCTACAAAACCCCTGTGGAAGTTTGGATAAAAGGGACACTCAATTTTTTTGGCCGAATCTCTTTTCTGCAAAGTTTTGCATTGTACTATCTACTCTCAGTATTTTGAACTATACACTTGTGAGTAGAATGTAAGAATTTTTTGTTCAACACAGGTGGTAATAGTGCCTATTTGGAAAAAGGGTGACGAAAAGGGTGTTGTTATGGAAGCTGTAGCTTCAGTTCAGAACACGCTCAAAGAAGCAGGCATTAGAGTCAAAATGGATGACTCGGAGCTGAGAACACCTGGGTGGAAGTTTAACTTCTACGAAATGAAAGTAACCACTTTTGCACTTCTACTGGAATTCCAGTTCAGTTATTTTCCCCTTCTACTTTTCCATAGGCTTGTGCTTGACATTTCTTCCATTGTTTTGACAGGGAGTTCCCATAAGGATTGAACTTGGTCCCCGCGATGTAAAAAACAGGAGTGTTGTGCTTTGTAGGCGAGATGTCCCTGGAAAGCAAGGAAAGGAGTTTGGAATATCTATGGAACCATCAATATTGGTGGATCATATAAAAGGCCGTCTAGAGGAAATTCAGGCATCTCTTCTACAGAAGGCCATCACATTTCGTGATAGGTACTTATGATCCAGAATATATTTTTTATGAACTCATAACTTGTCTTCAAGAAGTGTTTATTGCTACTTTCTTATGCCTGTTTTGTTCTGTGCTCTTGTGCCATGCTTTCCCCATAGTGATAATAACTGTTCTAGTGTGTACCTGTGTTTGGTTTATATGTACTTGTCGTCGAACACATGGATTCTTTTGTGGGTTCTCTTCATTGCATGATCCAGATTTTCTTTATCAGAACTAATAACCTTTTCACTCCTTGCAGTAATATAGTTGATGTCAACTCATATGGAGAACTGAAGGAGGTCATTTCCGAGGGTAAATGGGCAAGAGGTCCATGGTCAGCTAGGTAGGTCGTGTTTGAATGGACGGCTTTTATCCTTGTGGGTCAACGATGTTTTTTTATTTGACGGTTTGATTGATTTGTGGTAAACTTCAGCGATGCGGATGAGCTGAAGGTGAAAGAAGAGACCAGTGCCACCATCAGGTGCTTTCCCTTTGATCAGCCGGAGGGTGCGAAAAAATGTTTCATGACCGGCAATCCAGCCGATGAAGTTGCTATTTTTGCAAAGTCATATTAGGCCATCTTTGTGCAACCAGAGATCAGAATATTTTTATTACAGATTCTTTTCTCTTTTCCACAGTTTCTCTGTGGTCTTTACTGACCATGAACGAAGAATTTAAAGTTTTTTTTCCCGTGTAAATCCACAATCCGCAAGATTGACACGATGCAAGATTTTAATTCTGTCATGACAGCACGGTGCCAGTGTATAACAAAGTCCTTTTGTCAAGTTGTCTTATTTTGCATATAAATATTCTGTTCTTCCAAAAGTACCGTTTGTTGTAATTTCCCTCTTACGGTCATTAAGCATAAAGTTAGCTTCATAAGCAGTTAAGCACACCTGTTTATGTAAAAAATAAAAGAGGTAAGTACTTGTCACACTTGGCCACTTGGCCGCCACTTGTCCAGTGTGACTTGGCATGGATCGGGCCCTACCTGTAAGTGTGAGCTAGCGAGTGAGAGGAGAGGGTTTAAAAAGAGCCAACCGTTTGTGGCAGAGGGCATGTAATGTGACAGACTGTAATCCTCACCCAATCCTTCCTCTCTAAGCAAGTTCTTCCTCTCCAAGTCTCTCTCTACCTCACCTCCTCCGATCACCTTCCCCTTCCTGGTTCGTTACAGTTGGTAATCAGAGCCAAATTTGCCGAAATTTTTTCTTCCTTGCGTTTGATTGTGGATCGATAACATCCACTGCGCCGGTGCGAGCTGCCTCGGCAAGCCGCGCGAAATCCGTCGCGGGGTTCGATCCCCTTCAACGCAGGGCGACGACTCCCCCAAAGGCTTCGGCGGCGACGCGGCAGGTGCTGGCCGCCATGGACGAGGGGAACAACAGCATCACCAAGATGCTCGAGGCTCTGCTCTCCAAGGTCGACGAGCAGAAGGCGGCGCATGACAAGCAGATTGAGCTGCAAGCCGCCTTCAATGTTGTAACGCCCCGAGAATCATGCTACAATAACCCTTTGTTGATGGTGCCATGTCATCACTCCTACTGTTGCTAATCCTCATTTGCTTTCGAACTCAATTCAAATTCAAATCCAAATTATAAGTGAAATTTCAAAATTGCTCAAACATGAAATCTAAAATGTTCATCTTGTGCCAAATAATGCATAATTAATATTGGTGGTGAACCAACATTTTAATGCAAATTGTTTAACTGGCCTAAACTTTTTGAAATAGAAGTTTTAAAAGAAAAGAAAAATTGTTTAAGTTAAAAGAAAAA